>NC_081311.1:117205000-117505000 GCF_026419965.1 Kogia breviceps | reverse complement strand
TCCAAAGTGTAAGCCATTTTTTTTGGTTGACATTCTTCAACATTCAGTTAATAAACCTGAAAGCATTTTGCTTATTGAATAGTCAAGGTTTCTGCTTTACAACTGATGGGTAATATAACAGGAAGTTGTATTGTTCCAAGTCAGACATTCTCTAAGGACTTTTCTCAGACTCTGTGGTCTTGCTGGCCATCAATGCTTCCACCATTTTCCAGGATAAAATGATCATAGTTGCTTCTTAAAATAGAAATTTAAGACACCTATGACATATCATTTCAAAATTATTTAGTAAGAAAAAACATCAGTAAAAGTCCACTTTATATTCAGAAGGGTACAATGGCCTCAGAGCATGTGTTCTCTAGCCCCACCTGGCTTGTTTTGAAAGCTTATGCCTCTGTACTGATCAACACGTAGCAGGGCAGCACCCTTGAACTTGTCAGGGAAAACAATCTGGAATTCAACGATTATCAAAAAGAATTTTAGAGAAACAGTATGTAGAAGTATTTAAGGAATAGATAGAAATAAAATTTGAAAGTTCTATTTATTTAGCTATTAAACTTGTCCTTTGGAAAGTTGTAAACCTGGCAACTTTAAATCAGTTTCCTGGTAGACTTGCATTTGTAGATATTCTGTCCACTTATTTTGAAGGAATATTTTAAAGGTTATTGTAAAATGTGGAGTGGCATTTGCTATCTACTGTATATCTATCATACAATCATCTCTATTTAACAGCCATGGGGGAAATGTCTCTTTGACTGGAGGATACGTTATTTTTTTACCTAACCAACACTAATTGCATTTCCCTTTTTGCATTTGCCACAAAAATGCTCAGAGTCATATTTATGGTCACTTCTAGAAAATGTATAAGGCTTCAGAACTCTTCTCTACTTTAACCTTATTTCAGGCATCAACTCCCTCTCTTAAACTTTGCCTTAATTCCTTCACCTAGTCTTAGGGTATTCATCTGGTTGTTGTGAATCTTGGGAGGCTGCCATGATTGCAATTTTGAACACTGAAGTTATGAAAATTAGTTCATAAAATTTTCCCTTTGCCATACCAGTTTTTGGAGACTATGGATTAAACAAGGAATCACCACACACCTTTATAAAGTCCAGGGTGTTTTTTCTAAAATAGTTTAATATGTTTTTCAATCATTAGTTAGACCTGCTCAAAAATTCATAAGAACACAAAGATAGCCCCTTAATTAAAGCAAAGGAATAAGAGTTTTTGCACAAACCTATAAAAAGTGAGACATTAAAATAAGTTTTAGGGTCCTACTTTTGTATTTCATGTAGTCCCAAACATGTGGCAAATAATTACTTAACGGGTTATTGTCTTTTTTGGCATGGATGCTCTTCCTTTGCAACTGGTTAGGAGACATCTCCAGTGAAATATTCCAGTCTCTCACATCACTTTCAGATGCCCCCAAACTAACCTTATTGTCTTTGACGTCTCTTTTCCAGCTGCTCTCCTATATTGTTACCACCTAAATATGGAACAACAAAGAAACATTTAACTTTTGCCTTTCATTACCCACATAGCCAACCAGTTCTACACATTGATTCTGAGTCTCCAAAGCCACCACTCTTCTCTTTTTTATTTTTAATATCAGCACTCTACTCTGGGCCATCCCTACATTTGCTTGATGTTTTAACAAATTTATATTTTTTGTTTTGTATCAAAGAAAGGAATCCCTCTCAAATGAGCTCAAACCAAAAGGAGTGGGCAGCCATTTAAAGCTACAGAGAGGTAATCTGGGCACTGAGGAAAAGGGAACTCAGAGCTTGTTACAGAACTGGGTTCTTGGACTCTTTAATCCATCGACATTGATAAGAGGCCAGACTAGAAATTCAGGAAAGGCTTTATTGGGACTCATGATGTAGCACGAGGGAGTGAGAACAAGTAACAGGTGCACTTGCTAGCTCGCCAAGTGGGGGCGACCTGGTTCCTTAAATGGGGTGAGGGTACGGGCAGATCAGTGGGTTGGGCCGGACAAGTGGCTTAGGTGGTCTGCCCATGCCCTTGGTGGTGCTGTGTGCAGGGGTCATGGGCGGTGCCCTGCTTTTCCTTCTGCCACATTAGAAGTGGCAGTTGGGTTTTGACCTTTTTGTATCTTATTGTTCATGATTTGCCTCAGTTGGGCATGCATGTGGTTATTTTTAGTCCCTCAGAGTTTCTTTGTATTTTGCTGCTTGAGAGACATGTGTCCAGGTGAAGCACTTCAGCAAAGGGTTCCAGATCCCAGTCTGTCTCAGGCTCACTATGGGCAGGACCTGAGGCAGTAATGAGGAACATCACTGCTTCCTTCACTGCTTCCTTTAGGTTTTCTCTTTCTTGTCTTTCTCTTAATTGGTGCCCACAAATTCTCTATTTTCATTTCACTATGCTTAAGATTTCACAATGCTCTGCCCTAGCCTTGAGTCTGTATGACTTTTTAGCTTATCATTATAAAAATTCTCTCTCAGTCTTTTAGTTAAAATTCCCAAGGTAAGAAATTTAATTGAGCTAGCTCAAACATCCCAAGTTCCTGTCCAGCCTATAGTTATCCCCTAAAAGTGACAGATTCAGACAGAGTCCACCCATCTTTATCCAAGCAGTGGTGCCATGGTTGAGTAGACCGCACTCAGCAGATTTTTGTGGGTGGAGATGAGGTTACATGAAAAGGAGTACAGAGAGTAAGGAATTACAGACAATTCTAATACCATTTACCATGTCTATCAGCGTATGTATGCACAATGTTTATCAACTCCATATTTTTCACTGTAGTCCAATATAGAACCTGCTGAACACACAGTTTTGAGCAAAACTATTCCCTTGTTTTGATTAGTTTGATTCACTTGGTTTCCCTTATAAACACTCTATCAGTCAGGTGTGAGGCAATTATAAACTGCTCCCAAATTCCAGTGGCTTATAACAGATATGTATTTCCTACTCACTTCACACATGATGGTTGTCTAGTGCTCCATGGGTCTTCCTATATCAGACACATGCTGAGGGAGCATCTGCCATTTGTGGTATAATATTCTTATGGTAGAGAAAAAAAGGCAAGGGAGCTGGCAGAAATGTGTGATGGCTCTTAAAGCTTCTGCTTATATGCAGTGCATGTCACTTCTGCTCACATTACATTGGCCAAACCATATTACACGGCCAAACCCAACATTGCTGTGGTAGGGATGTGCACCTCTCTCATTGACAGGGTATAGCACATTACCTGGTGGTAGATAAATTTGTATAATCCTTTTACAGGATAGGGTGGAAGCAAGAAATGGAGCACAATAATACAACTTACCACAAAATACTATAGTGACTCAAGATGTACACTAAAAATGTTCAACTCTATTCCAATGGTTTTTGAAATATTGCATCAATCCCTGAGCTGTCAATCTCAGACGTGTGGTGATGTCGAGAGAAATTGAGAGGGGCTAGGTTCTGGATGCCACTCTCTCCCCCCACCATGGTAGCTCTGCTTTTACCTGTTCTATGTATCACAGACTTGTGTAAGATTTATTTGGGGGGGGAAATACTAGAATTTTTTTTTTTACTTTCCAAAAAATATTTAAAATCATTTTCTTTGCTTGACAGTCAAGATTTTCTTTCATAAAACGCCAATCTGGTTTTCAAAATTTGTCTTCCCTATCCCCTTCCATTCACTTTACACTTCCACCTAACCTAACTATTCATATTTTTTATATAGCACCCTTTTTTTCTTCCTTGACTTTCTTTCACATAGACTATACCCTCTTTCAACATAATCCTTTCATTCCACCATCAATGCTTTGCCATCCTATCTATAATTTGCTAAGGCTGCCATTACAAAGTACCACGGACTAGAGGACTTAAACAACAGAAATGTATTATCTCACAGTCCTGGAGGTTAGAAGTCTGAGATCAAGGTGATGGCAGAGTTGATATCTTCTAAGGCCTCTCTCCTTTTCTTGTGGATGGCCATCTTTGTCTTTCTCCAGTATCTTCACATGGTCTTCCCTCTGTGTGTATCTGTGGCCTAATATTCTCCTCATATAAAGACACTAGTCATACTGGATTAGGGCCTGTCCACATGACCTCATTTTACTTTAGTTATCTCTTTGAAGGCCCTATCTCCAAATGCCATCGTTTTCTTTTCAAAATTTAGAAAAAAAATTATTGAGATATAATTGGCATGTAGCATTGCATAAGCTGAAGGTGTACAATGTATTGACTTGGTGCATTTATATATTGCAATATGATTCCATCATAGCATGGCTAACACCTCTATCACTTCCCATACTTTTCATATCTATTTTTGTGGTGAGAACAATTAAGATCTAGTCTCTTAGCAACTTTGAAGTTTATAATTCAGTGTTGTTGACCATAATCAATACACTGTGCATTAGATCTTCAGGATTTATTTATCTACTTGTTGCAAATACTGTCACATTCTGAGGCACTGGGGGTTAGGCTTTCAGCATGTGAATTGTGGGACAGGACACAATTCAGCCATAACACTATCTTTCAAATTTTGATGAAAATACCAGCTCAACTTTTATTGAAAATACTAATTCAAATATTGTTGAATTTTGGAAATATAATAGATTCATCATAAGTCTATTGCATAAAATAGGAGAAAGATAGGTAATATTTTTAATACCTTTTGATAACTAATTAATTACCTCAAACAGGTAATCTTCATCAATCATATAAGATTTCACTCTGTGATTGGGCTCCTGTCTCTCTTTTAGCTCAATGACCATGTTGCTGAAGAGGCCTTTTCTGGCCACAGCTAAGATGCTTACCTGATTGCTCCCTCACATTTCACTTCACTTATAATAATGTGTCCTTTTCTTTTATTTCTTGCTTTACTTGTTTACTGTATTTCTCCATCACTCTATTTTAAATATCAACCAGTCAAAGGGCTTGTGTGCCTCATACACCAACCATAGAGTCAGCTCTTCCAAGCCAGTGCAGGGCACATTGTAGGGATTTAATGACTCTCTCGAGGGAATAAATGGAGGGAAAGTAGCGTCAGATATCAAAAAGTGAGACAGTAGTCAAATAAGCAAAAATTGGGCTGTCAAAGGAACAATTCAACAGTGCAGGTAATTCAATAATTCATAATAAATTCTAATTATTAATGTAATATAAAACAGCATTTGGGGGAAAAATAATGTTTTTTTTTTTTCTAAAGGTCATTGAACAATCACTAAGCTGGTAGGGAGCTGATTATAATATAAATAGGATAATTAGGAATGAGTTACCATATGGTTTATAAACATTTTCACATCCATGAGAAAAAAATAACAAAAATAATGTCTACTTTCCATATATAACTGTAATTAAACATTAAAGTTTTTTCTCTATTTATTTAAAGCATATGTTCACCCTCCAAAAGAGTTTCTTGAATATAATGACAATATGTAAATATATTATCATTAGGTGTACTTATCTAAATGTATCCTTGTCTCTATATGTACATATAGATGTCATTATAAGTATCATTAAAATAATACACTGTCCATTCTATAAGTCTAACAAATAGGGGTATCACAATACGGTTTTGGGAAGAAAACTCATGCCTTTAATCCCATATCCTTTTCATGAATCTAGCTCATTGATGCAAAATATTAAACCATTGGACAAGAAAATAGATTCTATGCAAGAAGTAGTTTATTTGGAGGTAGGAAATTTGTAGTACTGAAGACTAGATTGTCTGAGGATAAATTCAAAATAACCACTGGAAAAAATAACATGAGGATTTAATTCTTTCCCAAGGGAAATTGTAAAGAAGAGCAAATGATTTAATGCTAACCTAAAAGCTAATGAGCGTTAACTGTGGAATAAAAATTTCTAAAAGCTTATTATACATGTAATCTTTTGGCTGTTTTCCTTTATCAAAATAGCTGCTGAGGGCTTCCCTGGTGGCGCAGTAGTTGAGAGTCTGCCTGCCAATGCAGGGGACATGGGTTCGAGCCCTGGTCTGGGAAGATCCCACATGCTGCGGAGCAACTGGGTCCGTAAGCCACAACTACTGAGCCTGCGCGTCTGGAGACTGTGCTCCGCAACAAGAGAGGGTGCAATAGTGAGAGGCCCGCGCACCGCGATGAAGAGTGGCCCCCGCTTGCCGCAACTAGAGAAAGCCCTCGCACAGAAACGAAGACCCAACACAGCCAAAAATAAATAAATAAATATATATCTTTTTAAAAAATAGCTGCTGAAATTGTAAGGGGATTTGTATACATCTTTATATTCTGCTTCAAATATTTTTTGTTGGTTGTAAAGAATTTTGCAAACTGTGTGAATGTCTTTTTGAATTGCTACATTGACACAAACCTCCCTTTCCTTTCTGGGTTTGATAAAATAAATATCCAATAAAAACAAAAATGAACTTAGCAACAGGTGAAAAGCAAAGGCAAGTGTCATTTCAACAATATAAATACCTTATTTCTTTCTTTTTAAACATCCTATATGTGGCTTTTGCTCTTTTCTCCCTTCTAGTTCACATATTCAGGTTATAGAAGTAAATGTTATCATAGTTTCAAAAAGCAAATAAAATTATTTGACTAAATTTGAAATTTAAGTTTCAGTAAAGTGACAATAATTATTTTCTTACTCCATGCCCTTATTTGGCACTGTTCAAATGATTTAGAAGCTTTTTCAAATTTATGTGCAATATATGCCAGTAGGTGGTGGTAGTATTTTCCACAAGACTACAATGCTATTAGTAAATAACCCCCAAAATAGAGATCGTTTTTCTGATCGTCAGATATTCCTAGAACAATATAGAGACTTCAGAGATTATCTTTCCCAAGTTGTACTACCAGATTCTGTTTAAAAGCAAAACTAGGCATTCTAACCAGTGTATCAGATTTTTGGAGGTGAAGGGGGAAGCCTCTAATAAATTTGGGAGGCTACGGATTTAATTCCACGACATTAACCATTACATTTTTCTTTTCTAACAGATGCCAGCCATTAAATTGAAAAATTGAAATTGAAGATATAAAAAGTGGGGTATGCGTATCCAGCTAGTGAGTGATTTTAACCAGATTTTCTCCTTCATCATGGCTCATTTGCATTGTGAATACTCTGAAAAAGACAGCTTTTGTGGACTCTGCTGTGTTTGTTGCTCCTACAATGTAATGCTAGTCAAAGGGTCTGATTGTGTATTCAGATATCACATACATATTGCCCTGGGTCTGGGATTTCCTGTTACTGTGAATGATAAAGATTCTTTCCTATTTAAAGAACAATTCACCCATTGTGTCTACATATATGAAAGGGCACCTCTGTGGGATATACATAAGCAGGGGAAGAGATGGAGAACTGAGGGGATGCAGTAATTTGGCAGATTATTGGGGGAAAAAAGGTACTTTTAGTAAGAGGGACAATAGAGGTGAACACTAGAGATCATCCCATAAAGGAACTGACTTCAGTTTGAGAAGGGTTGGTTTGGAAAGTGATCTAGAATTTATGATCTTCTGAGCTGCATTTTTTAAGAGTTTTTCTGACCTTAATTTAATCCAGTTTTCAGGAATCTAAAATACCCCTTCCAGTTCTCTGTACAATTTTATTTTTAGAAATCAGGAACTGGAAGAATGTACAGAGAATGATTCACATTTAGAAAGCCAAGATCTCTTTAAATTTTGGATATGAAGATAGGAGGACAATAGATTAGAACCATGTTACTCTCCAAGTCTGGCCCTGGGACTGGCAGCTTTGGCATCACCTCGGAGCTTGTCAGAAAGGCAGAATTTCAGGACCTGCCTCCCCCAAGATCTACTAAATCAGAATCTGCAGTGCACTTTCACAGGATCCCATGGGGATATGTATTCACACCAAAGTTCGAGAAGCACTGATTTAGAAGATTCCTAGTTAGTAAAACTACTTTTTTTCATAAGGTGGAGAAAGCAAAGCTTTGAGTAGTCTTTGTATACATTTCAGGGTCTCAACAGAATATCGCATCTAGAGCAGGGACTTCAGTCACTCAAGGTCTTGATTTTCCTATCTTAACTCTATTTGTAGATTCTTTTATACTGTAATAAAGGATTAAAAATAAAAACTGAACAGATGGCCAAACAAGAAAAAAAAATCAGGAGGGTGCTGCAATTTTAGGGATGACTGAATCTTAAAGATCATTTAGTTCCTCTGTTCCCCTGTATAGGCAGCCAGTGGCAATGTCCTTACATATTATGCTTCCATCAGGACTTTGTGACTTAAGTGTCTTGAAAAGCTTTGCACATAAAAACTGGTGTTGCAGCTCTTTTGAAGCCAAGAGGAAAAAAAAAAAGCACCAAAATTTTGGAAATGTCCGCTAAGGGCAGCAGAATTGAAGCAGAATGAAGCTTGTGAGCTCCAGTTAGTTTTCAATTGTTCTACAAGGTTTCCTGTTAAAATGAGTCTGGAAGTGTTTGAAATATATTAGAAGCATTTTAAAATAAATTAGTCAGTTATTACTGTTCAAAATGCCCATCTTTTTTTAAAAAGTGAAAATAACCCATTGTTATTGTATCCATTCCCAATCATAAACCTTTTGAGCAAAAGAAATTCAATAATGACTGTATTCCAGTCTCAATACCCTACATGACATGAGTGCCTCCCCACAATTATGCTAAATGGAGATTAACACAATTTTAAAAGTTATGGAATTTATATAGTTCATTAATTCATAATTACTCATTAGCAATAAAGCTTAATCCAAAACTATTTAGCCTAAGGTATCAAAAGAGATTTTAACAATAAATTGGATCACAGTATTATAAAGTATATTCTAAGACCCAGTGTGAGACATTCCAGGTAGAGTAGATATGCAAATAGTTGCCTGTTGCTTTCATTTTGGCCAGAATATTTGCAGTGACATCCAGTTCTGATTCCAGTTTTTCATTCATCCACCTTGAATGGCAGAGAGCTACTTTTCAGAATGGATTTGAGACTTTGGGAGTGCTTCAATCAGTTATTTTACTAAGGGAAAAAAAATATTGCTAATCAAAAGAGTCATTAGTACTGGCTGTTGTTACTATAGGCTCTTCCTTATGAGTTTCTTCAGTTGTCACCAGCATAGGGCTGGTGCCAACACCAGCCCAGACAATCTCTCCTGCTTCCCCTACAGTGAATCTTTGCAAATAGTCTATCTATGAAGAAACTCTTCTGTAGATGTCAAATTTTGAATATGGTATGAATTTCATTTTGAGACCCTGACAGATTCAGGAGTATATAAAAGTAATTTAAATTTTAAATATATATATATATATATTTAAACCAAAGGAATTGAGCTGTTTGTCAACTAGCTTGTTAGTAGCAGACCTGTATAGAAACACCATGATTTATAATACTCTTTCTCTATATATCAAGTGGGAGATTAGATGCAGAAATAATCAGTTCCTGAACATTTTTTCCCCTCAGTGCATTCAAAGAGCATCAGTCTGCCCCATGTCTCTTTCCTCTAAAAGGTATTCAATGGTCCAAAGCCAGACCAGGCACATTGTCCCCCTGAAATAAGGAAGCACAGTTTTCCTTACTATTATCACCTTAAATTTGACTTAAATGTAGTTCCTGAAACACATTCAGTACCAACCAGTGACTTTTCATGACTCTGCACCTTTTCCTACTTTTTAAAGGGATGCTATAGACATAAAGGAAAGAGAAAGTGAGATCAGGTTACTTTCACAAAAGCACACATGATATCATTGATGAAATATTATTCAGACCACCAGTTTTTATTTTAATATAATTGTTTATATATGCCATGTAATAAGCCCTTCAATAAACTAAATGTGGGATTAAAAAAATCAATTGTCTGTATGAGGTATCTGTTCATCTAATACATATACACACATAAATACATATATATTTACATACATATTACCTACATTCACACATGTATATGTTCATTCTGTCATCCATCATGAATTTATTGAGATACGTTGCAGCCCTACACTAAGTTCTCTATGTTGATGTGGGCAGCAAACCTCCATTTACAAAAGCCTGGAAAGTCAGACATAACAATGTGCCTTTGGAAACTAGAGCAGGAGGAAGAGTGTATTAGGTCCTAACTAAACACTTGATGGTTAGTTCAGCAAAATTACTAGTAGTGAGCTTGCCCAGAAGCACTGCTTATCAATCCAACATTTTATCTTCATTATTTCCCATCTTAAATTCATGTTGGTGTTCAAGACAACTTTCTTTAAATGTAAATATCCAGAGAGATGATTAAACTTCATCAGCTAACACTTCTTAGGATTCTCTAACCACAAGGTAAGGAGAACCTATGGTGATACAGTACCAGATAATGCCACAGACAGGGGACAGAGTTGGTAGGAAATGAAGGTAAATAGCCACTAAGTCAAACTTGACTTTTCTCATAGGATAGCCTGGGCCCAGGGCTGTGAACATTTTCCACCGTATTTGGAAGTTTTCTTGAAAACCCTCTTTACATGACTGTGATGCTCACTTTAAACTTCTGACTTGATAAAAATAGTATCCTTCCTCTGTTTCTTAATCTCACACTGAGGAGGTAACCTGCACCTCAGGGGTAGTCGCAGGGGTGTCCTCTCTAGGCAGAGTAAGTGGGGTCTGTCCCTGAACCCCTGGAGCAGGAATTGGCATCTGCAAAGGAAGTGGAGGAGGCCTGGGGGTGGAATCACAAGATCGTGAGTCAGGTAGGCAGGCATGAAAAGTCACTGTGCAGGAAACAAAAAAGTCATAGAACTGGGTGTTTGTGCAGCATGCTGTGTGGGAGTAGGAGAAAAGGATCTTTTTTCTGGGTCAGGAACCAAATTGAACACGTTTGCAAAGACCAGTTAAGTCATCTGACGTCAAGAAGTTGCTGCTGCTTTTGGGGCCCAGTTGCCTTTTCACACACGGTTTAACTTATACTCTGTTTTTGGGTGGAGAAATAATAAACTAGGGTTGGACAAAAAATTTCCTCTTCCTCTCTATCTGCCCATGTTGACTCAGTTCTCAGCCCTTGCCCCTTTGGATGAGCTAACTACATTTTCTTTCCTTTTCCACTTTTTATTTTTCTCCTAAAAGAAGAATGTGTTGATCTTAATGGAAGAAGTTACATCAAGATCACAGATTCAGAGAGTAATTAGAAGGTGTCTTAACTAATCATCCCTGTGTCTGGGGAGGTATCCATCAATGGTCTCATTCTGAGATTTGAGAATGCAGTTTATTTTTCCAGAATTATGCAAGCATGTGAGAATTACTGATTATACACTATGGTCATTTAAACATTTTCTTTCTTCCACAATAGAGTTATAGTTGCTTAAACCAGAAAACGTGATGTTGACAAAACACAAAACAAAACAAATTTCACTTGTGTGAAGGAAGGACATTTTATTAATGACAATCATTTGAGTGTACTATGTGGGGTTTTTTTAGTTTTTATTTTTGATTCACTTCGATATCATGTGGCCATAAGTATAAGGACCCCTTAAAAACCATGTCTAAAATATATGTTTTTCTCCTCGATTATAAAAGTTCTGAATTCTGATTATGGACATTTGAAAAATATAAAAAGAAAAAAGAGTAGCCCCAAATCCTACTCCTGACAAAAAAGTCACTATTGGGTGATAGTTTGATTTATTTTTTTCAAGTTTTTTTAAAAATTTTATATATCTATGTAACTGTTTAAACCCAAAGCACATTATTGTGTACATAAAATTTTATTAGGCTATATTCTAATTTAACTGTTTTTACATAACTTTTTTTCCATTTTAGCATATTTTTAGTTGAGTTCATAGTATTCTATTATGGAGCCCTATGCATGAGCCTGAATGCAACCAGTCACAACATTTATAAATGAGCATTCAGTTTTCCCAGTGGTTTAACTACTATAAATAATGCTGCAATAAACATGTTCATGGTGAATCTTTGTTTGCATTTCTGACAATTTTTAAAGATAAATTTCTGGAAGTAGAATTAATGTGACATACAAATTTAGGTATAACAATTTTTACATTTTTAATCAATTTTTCCAACTATTTCTACCTTTCCATAAAGTTTATTAAAATTTATATGCCTATCAGTAGTTTAGGAGAGGTCCTTCCCAGAAAAATACATTTTTGTTTAAAAAATGTATTTGATTTAAGAGTATTGGATTGCTGATGAGAATAATTTTTGAAATAATACATTGGTTAACTCTTATTTTGTGAATCTCATTTATTTTGTTCAATATTTGAACAATATTTGTTCAAATTTTAGTGGAGAATGTTTTTTTTAATTGGACTCAACAAGTTTTTTATAAAATTAGAGTAACACCACAGGTCTATTATATAATTTGTAAAATTTTCCTAAGTTTTTGTTTACTTTAGAACTTTAATATATTACATTTAGAAATTCCATTTCATGTTATATAGTTTCTTAGCTTCTCATTTGTGAATTTCTCCATTCTTTAGAAATTTAGAAAGATTCTACATATAACTGATTTCATATTCATCTAAAATGCTTCTATTTAATGTTTTAAATTAACATTTTAAGCAACAGGGAAATAATTTTAACATTGGATAAAGACAAATGTTTCTTATCTAGAAACATTTAACTGATGTTTCAGCATCATTTAGTAAGAATTCTAGCTAGAAACTATTGAATCATGATGTCAGTTCAATAATACTCCAAATTCTTTTTTTTTTCTGAGTTACAAATCTGATATTTTTGTCTGTTTATTGGTTTTACAGCAATCCACACTTTTAAGTATGAAAGCTGAATAATACATTTTAATATTTTATAGCTCGTGTCCACCAACCCTTTTTTTTAGAAGTGTCATGTGTGGCTTATCCCACTTAATTACAGTGTGCATTTTTTGTTTACAGAATATCTACTTAGCCTTTTTGTTTTAAATTAGGGTTTTTTTTTTAGATTTTTCTTATTTTGGGGGATTGATATATTCTACTATGAACAAGAACAAATGTGTAACTAATACAAATTTCAAGACTAAACTTTAGAAATACACGTCAGTGAAGTTATGTGCCCATTGTCACTCAACAGGCCAGTAAATTATAGATCTGGAATCAGACCTCATGTTATTACAAATTTCCAGCCTGATGCTTAACCCACTGAAACTCCTAGCTGTATTGTTTATAGGCTGAAAAAAGGCCCGCTGTGGGACTCCTGGCTCACAAGGAGCTTTTTCCTACATGCTGTGGAAAACCTCCCTATTGGCTTGCAATAGTTTCTTAAAGCCTCCATCCCAGAGAGAGAAGGAGCTCAGGACAATACACTTACCATGCCATCTTATCTTTGTGAAGTAGAAAATAAAATAATGTTCAAAATCTCTATTTCTATTGTTAGAGAAATAATCTCTCTGGGGATATGTAGGGGTTGAAAAGGGCAGGTTCCTGGAATGTTATGGGGGCCTAATGATATGTCTGTGATATAAAACAGTTTCTGATATTTTCCAAATGGATTATTGTTCATGTTTAAGTGATTACAGCAGTGATTTAAGCCAAACTAAATATTCTCTTTCCATGGTTTACTTCAACTCATTCTAATCCCTCTTCAGACGAACTTGTCCAATTTTTATTTTTATTTTCTCGTGTGGGTATTTGATCATGTGGGCAAATTTTACGGGGTGAAAAGAGTGTGAAAACTGAACAAAACACACACCCCCAAACCCCAATAACATGTGGTTGGTAGGAGGTGGAGGACAGGAATGATTGCAAGTGTTCTAAGAGAAAAATGACACATTGACTAGGCATCAGAAATCATTTCTTGCCAATAAAAATTTCTGAAACTGTGCAATCATCTCTAAAAGAAATGATTGAAACCTCTTGTCTGAGCCACTTACAATTGCACCTAATAAAGCTTTTGCGAACTCCATACTGTTAGTAAGAGATGATGACCTAATAAGTCCAGTTCATTGATTCTGTGATAATCTTGGCAAAACCTACTCATGGAATAACTTCATAATCAAATCTAAGATACCCTGGAAGCACTATATAAATTTATGTCTCCAGTTTTTAGATGACTATTTAGATACATTCTTTTATTCATAAAAATACTTTTTTTCCCTCACAAAAAATGTGTTCATCTATTACGGGGTAAAGAAGCGATTTGAAAAACAAAATACAAACACAAAACAGTGATTTATCAAAATATAATATCTAACAGCCCTGATGCTTGTTTCTAGCTGTTGATGTGGTTATCTCAAGACCAAAGAACTATGTTAGAGAACCAGTTATTATTTTATCAAAATGAAAATGAAGAAGGAGGAAGAAAACATTCCAAGCTGACAAGCTGCATGTCACATTTCAAAGTGATGTGATTTTAAACACATTATCTATTAAGCACTCAAATCAGACTTTACAAGCAAATAACCAATTCCACCTTGGCTTTAGCATTGCCTCTGGCACATTTATGGTATGAATATCTGAACAAAACTATAAGAGTTTCCCTTCTGGTGCCTGGAAAACCTATTAACTATTTCATATTCAAGGATGTTCAAACTTTTTAACTTTTCCCAGTGTGAAAAGTTAGTGCTAACGCTTGATACTGGTCTGATTGACTGAACCTTGTGTAGTTACTACAAAAGGCTAAACTGGCAGCTCTCTCCTTTTACCAAATATTGATTCCCTTTCCAAATCCTTTCATGTTCTAAATTAACCTGGGGATTTCCACCTTGACTTCTTTACTTGCAATGAGAAATGATATGCAGGAACTTTCCTGTTAACTTAGCACGTGGGACAGAATTTGGTTTCTGTAATGGTAAGCACAGAGCCCTATAGAGCTTCTAAGCAGTGAGAGGAAAGGAAATTGGAAGGAAGAACTGAAGATATTTTTCTCCTATGAATTAACACAAATACAGATTTATAACCTACACATGTGTTTTGTTTTTACTGATGGTTGTAACTAGGGACACCTGTAAGACAGAGCCAAAGGGGAAGAATTAAAAATAAATGGAAGAAAAACGTAATAATAAGCTACATTTCATAGCTTGATTTGAAGCCTGGTATGTGAGACTCTAAAATTCCCCTTTCCTGGAAAATGTTTTATCATTTAGCTTATGTAATTTAGCATACCGTATGAAGGCTGAAATATGACAACATTTTTTTAAAAAAGATTCTTGCAGTATTTCCAACAGAAATGTTGAGCTAAGTGTAGAATTTGTGGGATCAGTTAGCTTATAAATAATGATCCTTTATGCTGGCATTGGGAAATCCCTGTTGCCACAGCTCGTTCAATAAAGCAATTAATATCAATAAATGCTGAAGAAAGCAAATCTCTACTCACTTTTATCTGGATTAGTTAACATGAGAAAAATCCTATCGCTACCCTGGAGTATTTAACCTTCTCAGAGGAAGACATTCTAATGAAAGGTAAATAAAGTATGTTTTTGACATATGCTCCTCTTGTACTGTGCTGTCTGCTTACTATAAGATGGTTGACTTTTCTGCCCTCTCTAGAAAGTTCAATGTGGTTTTCTATTTAGATTAGGCTCTTGTAAAAACGTGTGTTGTCAATACACCTTAGCATTTTCTTCTACTATCCCTAAATTTACTTGTTATTTGGATGAATTTCATTAAAAGAAACACAACTTCCATAATTCAGATATAATGTTTCTTTTCTACTGCATAATGCTTATGCATTTCATGTAGAATAGCTCATGTGTACTTTGAATTCACATAGGATATTCGAGAGAAAGAAATTTTTCTGTGACATGGCATGTTTTAGTGAACCTCTTAAAAAGAATCTACACAGTGGGAAAAAAATGCTTTCTCAAGGTAATGGTGAAGTTTCATTGACCACATTGATAGAGATTTGCACATTCAGACTTTCACAGATCAGCGTTCAGTAAACCAATGTCATGGAACAGCCCTGAACTTTCATTATATTTGGCTAGATTATTTAAGATTTCACACATGAGCAGTAAAAAGCTTAGAAGAAATTATCCTGTAGTGTCCAAGAAATGTGGTAATAAGGTAAGAGTTGAAATGCGTTGTTGGCATAAGGAACCTGTGGTTCCTGCTCGATATATAACACACCCAGTTTCGTCAGAGTTGGCTAAGTGCTCTCTTTCTGAGAGTATTGTGGTAACATACTGCAAGAGTTGAAGTTGCCAATTCTTCCACCTTCATTCTCCTAACAAAGAATTTTAAAACAAAATTTGAATATTGCTACAATACCACACTCCTCTGCTAGTTTCCCCAAACTGACAAACCCACTCTGACTGTTTATAAATTTGAGAAAGGAGAGGTAGCTAACCTTAAATATACTTAACTAAATGAATGCGTGTGTATTTGTCAGTTTTATATATGCCAAAGTTACATACAGTTAAAATTTGTGGTGTGGTGCCTATTACTAAGTCATAAGCAGGTGATAGTTTAATTTTGAAATGGAGTAGTCATCTCAAATCAGTGCCTTAAAATTCAAAAACATAAACACAGGCAATATTATTATTCATTACAATAGGTTAAAAAAATTGTCATCTTGTCCATGGGAATTGAATAAACAAGAAGGCAAAATTTCTTATAGTAATTACATTTAAAAGTTACATTATAGTAAATGGAGTGACGGGGTTTTTTGTTTGTTTGTTTGTTTTTTAAGAAGCTGAAGATTTACTTCTGCCATGTTAAATGAATATACTTTATGTAGTCAAAATATACCAAGAGAAAATCATACTGTATGGAAAATGAAAGGTCCATTAGCATTTTCATTTTTCAACTTTCACATTAGTGGATTCTTTTAAGATTTTTGTGTTTAATCCCATTAAAAAGTATACTTAAAATTTTTAAATATGTAAATAAACTATGTTCAAAAGTGGATGTATTCTTGATGATTAATACATTAAAGTACAAAATGTATTATTTAAACATTTAATTTTCAAATAATCATAAATTCACATACAGTTTGAGAAATAATGTGGTGAGATTCCATGTACCATTTACCCAATTTTCTTCAATGCGAACAACTTGTATAACTACAAAACAATATCACATGCAGAATATTTACATTGATACAATGCACTCATCATTTTCAGATAGTCTCAGTTTTACTTGTACCTACTTGTGTGTGTGTGGGGGGGGGTATTTAGTTCTACAAAACTTTGTCACATTTATAAGTTCATGTATCCACCAGCAAGGTCAATGCACTAAGAGTTCCATCACGACAATCATCACTCATATTGCCCTTCTATAAAAATACTCACTTCTTTCTCCCACTCTCACCCCATTCCTAACCCCTGACACCCACTTATCTGTCCTCCATTTCTGAAATTTTGTCATTTCAAAATTATTATATTAATGGAATCATATAGGATGTAAACGTTGGTATTGGATATTTTTTTCACTCAGCAGAATTCACTGGAGAATCATCAAGCTGTTGTGTGTATCAATAGTTTTTTTCTTTTTATTGTTGAGTAGTATTCCATGATATGGATGGACTACAGTTTGTTTAGCCATTCAACTGTTGAAGTTCATCTGTTTGGTTTTTTGTTCCCCCCTCTTCAGTTTTGGCTGTTATGCTGTGTGTAGAGATTTTCCTCTTGTCTTTTTTAAATTGTATTTTTGTATGTGTATGATTCCATTATATTCAGAGAACATACTTTATATTAGTTTCATTCTTTTAAGTGTGTTGAGGCTTGCTGTATAGCCTAGGATATGGATACTTGAAAAAGTGTATATTCTATTGTTGTTGGGTAAAGTGAGATAGATAGATGTCAATTAGATCCTGTTGGTTGGTTGTATTGTTTAGATCTTTTATATCTATGCTGATTTTCTGTGTAGCAGTTCATATCAGTTGCTGAGAGAATTTTTAAGTCTCCAACTACAATTGAGAATTTGTCTATTTCTCTTTTCAGGTCTATCAGATTTTGGTTTATGTATATTGAGACTCCCTTGCACACACGTTTAAATCATTGTTTTCCGGGTAGCTTGATCCTTTTATCACTTTATAATGCCCCTCTTTGTCTCTAGTGATTTTCTTTGCTCTGAAGTCTACTTTAAGTGATAGTAATACAGTTACTCCTGCTTTTTTTTTTCTAATTTTTTTGCATTGTTATACCTTTCCTCATCCTTTTATTTTCAAGCTACTTATGTTTCCAAATTTGAGATGAGTTTCTTTTAAGCCGTGTATAATTTGGTCATATTTTCTTATTGACTTATTATCTAAAATTGAAAGGTAATTCACTGAAGATAACATAAGAGAAGGCCTTCATGAACTTGAGGCAGGGAAAGATTTGTTAAGCAGAACAAAAAAACACTAACCATAAAGGAAAAGATTTGCAATTTGGATCATATTAAAATGTAAAACTTCTGTTCATTATAAGACAACATTAAGAGTGTAAAAGACAAGTCATAGATTGGGAGAGGAATTTTGCAATGCATGTATACAGCAGTGGACTCTTACCAAAAGTATATAAAGGACTCTTACAAATTAACATTAAAAGGACAGACAGCCCAATAGAAAATTGTCAAAAGACTTGAATACTACTTTACCAAACTACAAATTATAACTACAAATTAGTTCTTTCACTTTGTAAAAATATTTGAGAGTACCTATTAAAGTGAGCATACACATAATCCTGCAACCCAGCAATGTGCATGTACTTACACCAAACTATACACAGAAGAATATTCATAGCATCTTTGTTCATTACACATAAAAACAGGAAACAATCCAAATGCCCATCAACTTACAAATATGCAAGTAACCTACAGTGTATTTATTATACTAAAATATCATAGAGCCAAAAGTTTTTTAAAATTACTGTCACAAAAACAGACATAATATCAAGCAAAAGAAGGAAGACACTAAAAATTACACACTCTATGATTGCAGTTGTTTAAGGTTAAAAATATATATATAACTAAACAATAAAATATATATAAAAGGAACAGGCATATTTTTCAAACTGAAAGTTTGTGGCAATTCTGTGTTAAGTAAGTATATATATTGGCACCATTTTTTCAACAACATTAGTTTTTAATAGGTATGTACATTGTTTTTTTAGACACAATGCTTTTGCATACTTAATAGGCTATAATATGGTATAAGCATAACTTTTATATGCACTGGGAAGCCAAAAATTCATGTGAATATCACTTTATTGTGATATTCCCTTTATTGTGGTCTGGAACCTGCAATATCTTTCTGTAAGTGATTCGAAACTAGAGGATATGGATTTGAGGCAGGACTCCTCTGCTTAATCATGATAAAATATAACAGGTCACCTAACAATTCAGCATCAATTTTCTCATCTGTAAATGTAAATTAAAACACCTTCCTCAATCAAAATCATGTGGACAGTAGTATAGTCTTTCCTTGGTATCTGTGGGAGATTGGTTCTAGGACTTCCTAGGGTACCAAAATCTGAGGAATCTCAAGTCTTTTATATAAAATGGTATAGTACAATGGGTTCCACATCTGTGGATATGGAAGACAAACTATTTGAAGGTGACTTAGAAAATGTTATAAGTTTAAAAGTATTACAACTTGAACAAATGCAGTTTAAGAGAGGTATTTCATGTTATCGAAACATTATCATGTTGTGTTTGAGAATACTTAAAAAAATAAGAACAATGTCAAGTATTCTAGAAAGGATATTTAGGAGGTAAAATGGAGAAGGTGTAACCGACCAATCTTTTGAGCACTTCAATCCAGTTTATACTGTTGAGCGTAGGGCATTTCACTTGGAGGACCATTTCATAGTTCTGCTACACCCATTTTTTCCTAAGACAGAGAACATTGTATACAATTCGGTTCCCTTGCCTCCTGACTCTTCTTATACATGTCCCAGAAATTTCTGTCTGCCCAGATGCCCACCTTCTAACTCAATATTGTCCTTACCCTTTCCCTCACCCTCCTCCTCCCTTCACGGCAATTACAAAATCTTTTTCCTACCCCCTAATCTTTCACAAGTCATCCACTTCTTTGCCTCCATCTTATCACTACCTAATTCAGACTGCCATCATCTCTCTTCTATTTTTATACAATAAACTCTTGACTGATGTTCCAGCATCTAGGAAAGTCTCCATACTGTCGCCAAAGTCAACTGGCAAAAACACAGATCTGATCCCTGCCATATAAAAATTCTTCCATTGGCTGGGAAATGTCCTAAGGGGAAATACACATTCTTGAACATAACATAATTATTTTTTAGTATTAGACCCGTATTGTCTACTTTTAGGTCTGATTCTCACAATCCTGTTAGTCCACTTATTTGCCCTTTGACAAGAATTTTTTCTCAGACACACTAAATCACATACATTCTTGGATAAAACAATGATATTTCAATTAGGAGCTTTGTTATATGTTTCCTCTGCCCAGTCCCCTTCCTACTGCCTTCCATTCTCTCCTTTATCCCTTCAAAAGCTCTGGTGCATTCTCAGATGAGACATCACAACCAGGAAGCCCCCAGGCAAAGCTGAGTATGGAGACCCTCTTATGTGCTCTCATAACAACTAAACCTCTCATCAAACTGTCTCGGGATTGAGATTTAAGGACCAGGATTACATCCCACTCATTGTATCTGCAGTATCTGTGAGAGTGCCAAGTATTTAGTAGGCATTGGATGACAATGTCTTGAATAAATAAATGACAAAATAGGTATCAAATTTGCTTTGCAGAGTCCGTTTGAAATTCTGCCACTTTTTACTCCACAGATAGGGATAGTGGGCTTTCAGCAGGGTGGAGATGTAATGGGAAGGAAAACTCAGAACTCACGAGAGAGGAATGATAGCATGGGAGAAATCATAGGAAAGGTGGGAGAGGAGATGTCTGTGAATAGTTGGATGAGAAATCTAACCTTCTCAGGCACTCAAAGTAAAACAAAGTCCTATGTCCTTATTAAACTGCATAGAGTTGTGAATGTTTTTGAAAATAAACTGAGTAGAATTTCAGAAAAGAGACATTAATATAAGGCTTCCAAGAATAAGGAGTGGCCTGTGGAGATCGGGAGTTTTCGAGATTATTGTGTAACTCTCAGGAAGGTGAATTACAATCACACTGAAACCCAAGTAGAAAGATTTGATGTGTCTGTAGTCACCACAAAGGAGGTAAAGGACACTAAAAAGTCCAGAAATTTAGCAGCACATGGATAAAAAAATAAGTCAAAGAGGAGTTAGCTAGTTTACTGTATTAAGGTTGAATATGGATTTTTTAATTAAAATTTTATTTTTAAATATTTTAAAAGTTCTTTTTATGTTGTAATTATAAGGTTAATACATGAGTATATTATTTCATGTAAGAAATTATTTGCAGGATAAAACATGTTGTACCAATCAGTATTAAATTTGTTGCAATAACAAATTATTCTCACATTTCAGTGGCTTCTATATTGAATGTTGATTTATGTTACAGGTCTATTGTGGATCAGCGGGGAATCTGTATCATTCCTATTTACACAGGTTCCCAGACTACAAATACTCTGTCTTGACATGATCTTCCATGGTCATCATGTCAGAGAGAAATCATGTACTGGTTCTTGGTTTTCCCAAGAAATGACCAGTGTCACTGCCACTCATATTTCACTGGCTAGAGCCAATCATGTGGTCACATCCGACTTCAAAAGTCATGGAGAAGTGAGATCTCACCAAACACCTGCACAGAGAATCAACTAGAATATTTTTTAATAATTCTAGTAATAGCTTTGAATGGGTCACTGCAAGTCGAATAGTGAAAACTCTTATTCTGGGTCCTCTAATCTAATCCAGGAAGGTAGTACAGAGCAGCAAATTCAGTCTCTGAGAAGTGGAATGAGAGGCTGATGTGAAATAACCAGCAATTGGCAGAACTACAGCTGGATTTCAGTTTCTGACTCTTCCTTTCATATTGTTTAATTGTACAACCTACTGCTTCCACTTTCACATATTTAAAAAGGGATCTGTGAATTCCATATTCTTATGGCAGTCTGTAATATGCTGTCCTTTATTTTGTTTCCCCTAATACTCCCCTCATCCTCAAACCATCAGAAAAAAGGCATGGATTAACTACCTTGTGGGCTTCCCTGGTGGCGCAGTGGTTGAGAATCCGCCTGCCGATGCAGGAGACAAGGGTTCGTGCCCTGGTCCGGGAAGATCCACATGCCACGGAGCAACTAAGCCCGTGAGCCATGGCCGCTAGGCCTGCGCGTCCGGAGCCTGTGCTCCGCAACGGGAGAGGCCACAACAGTGAGAGGCCCGCATACCGCAAAAAAAAAAAAAAAAAAAAAAAAAAAGGCTACCTTGTATATCAAGCCACCTTGATTTCATAGGTGTATAATTATCATTAGATTTAAGAGAATTTTGGTAATCTTTAGTGAATTTTTTGCTGTCTTTTTAAAAATCAGTATTAAAGAAAACAGCATCTTCTTGCCTTGGAAACAAATCCCCTCAAGCTGTTTAGATGAGATGGACCAAACTTATGACAAGTAAACACTTTTCTGAAAAAGTGATTCATAAGAACAATCATATAAATCATGTTTGACTCATATTTTGCTTTATTGAGGGAATGGAACTTCAGCATCGAGCCAAGACTGAATCCTCAGTCTGAAATGACAACACAGTCATCTGCTTGAACCCTGATTCAGGAGCAACTACTCTCAGGATTCTCTCTAACTTTATTCAGGAGTAAAAGGTAGGATTATGCAACCTGAAAAAATGTCACTCTACATTTAGAAAATACTGCCACATACTGGGAAGATCCACACTTGCTATACCCTCTTTTATTCCAAAAAGCTTGTAAGAGATTTAAGTGTGATACTTAATCAATCACAATTTGCTAATGATATCAAAGTGGCAGATTCAAGTGCACTTTAGATCATTTGAAAAGCCTCTTATTTTTCATGTACTCCTTTTGTCTGGTGTAGAATAACCTTTAAAACTCTGTCTCAACCCTCTCTTCAGTGAAAAAACAGAGACTAATCACAGATGGAAAGTGATTGCTGTTCACCAAACTTGAAATAAAATGCAGGTCTAAAGCTTCATATGCAGGAAAGATGGAGTCCTCTTATCTCATAGTGAATGTGATTGCTGCCTCTCGCCCCACCCTCTGACATCTATTACCATATTAAAGACATCTTTACACAGAGGGGAAGGAACTGTAGATTTAAATTTGATACTCAGCTCTACTAAATATTTCTTTAATTTTTGTTTGTTTTATCTGATTAAACAGGTCTCCAGCATCTCTTCTTTCTTCCAACTCAGTTTCTCTAAATTTCCTTCGAAATTCCTGGCATCGGTATGACAGCTACCTGAGAATAATTTAAATTCCAGCGTTGTTTATGAAAAGAAAATCTTGTTTAATTACCAGTTGCTGAATTTCATGCCACTTTTCAGAAACATGTATTTCCAGATCTTTCTGTCTACTCACTCTCCATATCAGAGCTTGCACATAAGTTTCCTCTGGGTTATTTTATGGCTACCAAGCTTTTATTTGGTCTGGTGTGTGTGTGTGTGTGTGTGTGTGTGTGTGTTATTCCAAACATAAGATTTTGTTCTTTATCCATTTGGGATTTTGCATTTTAACATTTGAATAGAATGTGCTTGCAAACATCTTTGAGGACCCTTGGGGGCATGATGAAAGGATAGACCATCAGCCTTTCAGAAACTTGGTGGTGTGGGGAAAGGACAGATACACCTTATTTAGTAGCAAACCAGGGACAGAGAGGTTAAAGATTGGTTTTCAATACAGTTTATGAGCAAGACCTAAAGCAACAGTCACAAGGAATGAAAGTACTAATTGCTGTAAATTTGCCTCTCATATGGGCGACTCTATGTTAATACTGCAGAAGGAGCACATTCTTATTAATGTACAGAATGATGCTAATCATTCTCCTGAGGAACTGGGGATGGCAGCTAGCTGAGAAACATCATAAGGTAAGATTGCAACTAACCAGCATTTACCTAATATAAACAAGACAGGTGTGGTTCCCCATTCCTGTCATCAAGGGATCATCTGAAATAGCACATCATAGCAAATCACCTTCTTAACAGAGCTGGCAATCTAGTTTGTGGGGTCCTATGTCAAACAAAAATGGGGTCACTACCTTAAGAAGCAGGAAAAAAAGTACATTTAAAGGTACGAAAACACAAGGATTTTTCTTTTAAAAAGATTTTAGTACTTATACAACACAATAACAGTATGTAATACATGAGTAACAAGAAACTTACAAATTGCAAAAAATATATTGTTTTGGTATAATTATGTATAATACAATAATAATAATACTGTATTAATGTGATATCTTGATTGATGGTAAGATTTTTCTGGCTTATTTTTCTGAATATTCATAATTTGACCATCAGAATCTATACATTTAAAGACTCATTTTCAGTCAACATAATTGAAGGTAACATTAGTCACTCTTGGTAATGCAAGAGAGCAAATAATTTTTGACAATTTTTATTTTAAAAAGGATCTTTCTTCTGAGGCAGCTGTTACTAGAACTTTTCAGAACATTTTATAGACTGTGAAAATGCTACATTTCTGATAAATTATTTTGAAATAAAATTTTTACTATATTTAGAGCTGTTAATTTCTGAGGATCAATTTTTCTAGAGATAGTTAACCCTTCGTGTGAATCAGTTTGGTATGCTGTTATAACTTTAATATATAAATATAATTAACATATAAATGTAACTATAAATTTATGCAAGAGCATTTTAAGGTTTCTTCTGACATTTCCTGTAACTATTGGTGATTATACAAGATACAACAGTGGCTTCATGACTTGTAGATCATCTAAAAATTCAAAACACCAGTTTATATATTTTATAGCTGTAGCTTCAATTACAAGGAAACAAATACTTTTAAAATTGCCTTTTTTATTTATAACTGATTGACCCAAAATATCATATGAAAATGGTGGGTTTTTTTCTGTAAATGCAGCTGTTTTAAATTTAATTTCTATTGTCTGTGGATATGTGCTTTGAAATGTTGCAGCAGGTTTTAAAGCCAGGAATTTTCAAACTCTTTGAAAAATTCTAATATCTCTCTGATATCCTTGACTGCAGTGTCCAAGTGTACACTTTATTTTTCAGTAATGCACAGACAATGTTTAATGCCCTGGCACCGACTTTGCCAGCACTCTTGTGTGCTCAGACCAGATCTCTGATATCTGTGAGATGCCGCAGGCACAGGCTCATGGTCTTGGCGACTGCCCCATTGGAAGCCTTCCTTGATCAAGGAACCATGGCACCTGCCACCATTTCTGCTGCTACCGCTGTGGTGCCCACCCTCGCCTCTGCCAATCCCGACCTGGGTTCCCACCTGGCCACCCATGTGGGGCACCAGGGAGCCTGAATAGACCTGGGTTTGCACATGCACCCCGGGTTCAAGCTTTATCTCATTGGATTGAAACATCAGGCATTCGGTTGCCCAAGTGTGCAGTCCGAACATTCCTTTTGATTCTTTTACTTATCCTCTGTACCAGTATCCAAGCTTTCTTATTCCCCAAGCAGCATTGTAATCTCTTAATGTTGGAGTTTCCCACAGTTCAGTCTTTGGCCTGATTCACTTTGCTTCCCTATCTGCACCCACTCTTCTAGTTATCTCATCAAGTTTCATGGCTTTAAATATTATCTCTATGCTGATGACCATCACATTATGTCTGTTGTCCACGTATCTTTCCAAAGTCCAGATGCATATATCCATCTCTGCTTGTATGTTCAGTAGACATCCCAAACTTGACATGTCCAAAACTAAATTTCTGACCTCTCCCAATGTCCACTCCATCCTCACCTTTCCTATTTCACTTATTTGTAACTCCATTTTCCCTGCCACCAGGTCAAAAAAGGTATCTTCCTCACACAATATAAAATCCTTCAGGAAATTATATTAGCTCAAAATTTAAAATAAATCCAGTTTCTGATGACTTCTCACTGCTACAACCCTAGACATAGTCACAACATCTTGCCAAAATTCCTGCCACAGTCTCTTAACAAATCTCCCTGTTATTTCTGGTCCTCTACAGTCTAGTCTCCATGAACTAGTCTGTATAAAATATGTAAACATGGAGGTCTAATCATAACATCCCCTACTCACAGCCCTTAAGTGTCTGCCCTTCTTACTCGGGGTAAAGCTGATCTATTTACAATGGTCTACCAGCTCAAAATGATCTGGGTTCTATTACTACTCTGACATCTGTGGTCCTCATGTCTCTCTAACTGGTCAGGTGTGCTTCTCCTGCCTTAGAGCCTTTGTTTCATCTACCTCTCTGTTGTTCCACTAGTTCTCACAAGGTTCATTCTCTCACCTTCTTCAAATCTTCTTCAAGCCACCTGTCTTTCTGGGCACCAGGTTTTCATTTAGTCTAATCTTCCATTTGGGTACCACAAGCTCCCCATCTGCATTTTCAATATCTGCAGTAATGGCGAAGATAAATTCTCCTCCTTTAATGACTTTGGGAAATACAGAGGTAGCATCTTTGGGAAAGTAGACTCTTTAAATTCAGAGACAGCAAATATCACTTTTTCAACAGTCTCCTGGTGAACCTCTACCAATTTCCTTAGTGAAAAGTGCTATAAGTATTGCATCCTATATGGAATAACTTCATTTTGCAGAATTGATGACACAGGTGTATGTTTCTGTAGCAACTGTACAGGGAACTCTCAGCTGCTGTGAGATAGTGGCCATTGTATTTAGGTCCCACTGTGTGAATGATGAATGGGTCAGTTAGATCAAATCCTTTTGTCAGTTTTGCTTCACCTGTCCAGCAGCCTTTAAGTTTCTGGAGATCCTCCTTCAAAATCAGGCCCTCTAAGTATAAAGATACTATCTGACACAGGATTCTTATCTGTGAGGTGTTCATTGCTAGCATTCACAATAGCTGTACAGGTCAGTAACACATCTCCTTTCCAAAGAATCACTTTCCATTGGCATCCTTATTATAAAGAAAAGGTGTCTGCCTGAAATGTTTTTGCTGCAGTATTAGAAGGATTTAATTCATCTTCACACAAGTTGCCCCAGCTTGGTAATGTATCTACCTCCACAAACTGGGAGGGTTCACCCAAGGGATCCATGGAATGAGAACTTTAGCTTGTCTTTTCCCAAATTCCTCAGCAATTCAATATTCACTGGAGACTTTAGGCGGTCCCATTCAGGTGACGGGCAAAGTGGGTTAAGCTTCTCATGGAAAGTGCCCCAGTGTATCCAAGTCCCTATTACATGATAGAAGGTCAATAATTATAATAATTACAAATTATTTTTCTTCTCATTAACATCAATAGTTAACCATTTGGTTGTAATTTTCACACTTTATTATAATTGCCTGCTTATTTATCAGAAGCCTTCCACTAAACTGTAAGTTTCTTGAGGGCAACAAATATGATGAATTCACATACATTCCCCTAGAATTTTCAAATGAATGGGTTGATTAAATGAAGCCCATTGGGCTTCCCTGGTGGCACAGTGGTTGAGAGTCCGCCTGCCGATGCAGGGGACACGGGTTCATGCCCCCGTCTGGGAAGATCCCACGTGCCGTGGAGAGGCTAGGCCTGTGAGCCATGGCCGCTGGGCCTGCACGTCCAGAGCCTGTGCTCTGCAATGGGAGAGGCCACGACAGTGAGAGGGCTGCTTACCGCAAAAAAAAAAAAAAAAAAAAAAAAAAAAATGAAGTCCATATAAATTAGTTGCAGGATTCTACATTACTGGAAAATTTCAAGTATTGACTGGATAATGATTTAGGACGTTATTATAAATGAAATTAGATCAAATGCTCAATAACTATACACCCCTATGCCTTACATCTGTAAATAGTAACAGCACTATGTATCAAAATACATTTTATAGCAATGACACTGAAGCATGGCAAGAGGCTCAGTTACCAAAGTGACATATTATTTTCAGAATACTAGACTTATTAAGGCAGAAAAATAGACTAATATATTTTATGAAATCTGTCAACAGTGGTTGAAATAAAAATGTTTTCTCTTAACATTGTGTAAATATTAATTTATCACATTATTTTCTCTAAGTATCTTAGTGTACCTCACATTATTATATAAAGAGAGAAATTGAAGATTGTAAATTAATTTAGGAGATATAATCTTGTGGGCACATTTGTGTATAAAATCATAAACAAAGCAGTAAAAAATCTGTAAAAACTTTTTATAAAAACAGTTATACATAATTATCAATTTAATTTTTAAGAAGAAAAAGATCATAATTTTTAGAGAGCAATTTATCAATTTCCTGTTTTGCAAGAGATTTCTTAATTTTATCTTACAGTTTTTAAACAATTTTTTAAAATTCAGGTTTAATAATGAGACATATAAAGTATGTCTCATTCCCCAATGATAAAGCTTTAGATTATATAAGACAAAATATTTTGTGGTGTTAGAGCAAATCCATATCAATATGGGGGTGGAAATATCTTCTAATTGTGTAATTTTTCTATTAATTATGTAGAGTAGTGCTGTCCAATTGGAATGCAGTTGGTAAGAAGATGTTCTATGTTATCCATGTACAATGCAGAAATGTCTGTAATGATGGAAGGTAATGGAAGTGTTCTTTATGGTCAAATATAGTAGCCACTAGCCACAAAAAGCTATTTAGTACTTGAAATGCTGCTTGTGCAATTGAAAGACTGAGTTTTTCAATTTTATTTAATTCAAATTAAAATTAAATTAAATTAAATGTGGTGCTAGTGGCTACCATATTGGACCATACAGTTCTAGAGAAAGGTTCCCTTATATTCTGAATTGGGGCGCAAGTTAATAGACATTTCTAATATCTCTCTGTATTACGTGTAAGAATACATAAACTGGTAAGTTTTCTCACATGTTGATCATGGTGCAAGAGAAAAACTGTTTCTAAGTTGCCATTTTTATAAATCTAAATTTGTTTGGAAAGAACCAGTGATGGAATTTACTCTAGATCCATGAAAATTAGCCTGCTTGCATTATGACTCTTCATTATTTTGGCATGCAAAGTGTGACATGATGTAAACCTACATCATCAGACATGTTCAGATATTTATATTATGTCATGAGATTCATTTATTTACCTAAGAGAAACAGCTATTTCAAAAATGCAGCTAATCACTAAAGCACTCTGTTGGCATCCATTCTATTACTGCCAAAGGGCCACGTTCTATAATTTCATTAGACACACAAATGATGAAAACAAAAATGTGTGAGGAAAGGAGAATATGACAGAAAATTGATGTTTCTTTTTTTAAAAAAAG
Organism: Kogia breviceps; assembly: GCF_026419965.1. Taxonomy (NCBI): domain Eukaryota; kingdom Metazoa; phylum Chordata; class Mammalia; order Artiodactyla; family Physeteridae; genus Kogia; species Kogia breviceps. Next base: position 117,475,935 of record NC_081311.1, on the reverse strand, counting down.
CATAAACTACAACCTTGGTATTGCTAGAACTTTTGTTTTCACAGGTGGGAAAAATGTTTACTAGATGTTTTATAACATTATTATTGAAATTGAACTAGACAATATTTAAGTTTTGAAAATATGTGCATATTATCTCATTAACTTCTTAAAGCAGGTATCATTAAGTGAATATCATTTATAAAGTTAATTTACAAATATTACAATAAAATATATTATTATCAACAAAATAGAACAGCAGTTATTTTACTATTATTTTATAATTTTTATCTTTGACATTTGTCATAATCTTAGATGTTCAGATAAGTAAACCTAATACCCAGGAGTCTGGGCATTTACTTTCAGGTGTTTTGTCTTTAGACAGAACAGACAGCCTCTGTGACCCTAGATATCAATTTAAAGTCCCAAACAGACATACTTTCCATGGATGTATATAATTTGAACAAAACCAATAACATACTTTACCACGTAAAATGCATTCTCCAGTGAAAGTGAAATTACTTTTAAATATTGTATTTTAAAAGACAAAATATGAAGTGACTAGAGTAAATCCAAATAATGCATATGGTTATTTAACTTTTTTATTAATACCTAACTGTTCTAAACACTTTCTTTTAACATGATTTCTACCCTGCCTATCTTGAAAAATTATTTGATGCAATTTAAAATAAAATATACATATAATACAATGGTAAAACTAGAAAAAGAAAATGTGAAATTACAAGATGTTGGGGGAATTGAATATTCCAAGAGCTTAGGCTAATACAGTTACTGTAACTGGACATTAAATTTAGCTCAAAGTTTTCTGGAAGGAAAAACATTTTCAAAAAATTGAAAAGAAAACCCAAAATGTCACAAACCTAGAGTATTATAGATGGTTATGGTATTGTAATGAAAGGGGATGACTAATTTGACATTTACAGTATTGTCCTTGATACTAAATATACACTAGTCTGTGACAATAGAAACCTTGTTTTTCTCAAAACTGAACTCTGAAAGTAATTTATTAATGATATTTATGTGGTTGATATTGAACAACATGATGGAAAGTTCCCTCAATAGTGGTTTTACAAAAGATGCAAGGATGTACTTCACGTGACCATTTGATTTGGATGTTTTATTCTAGGCAAGTAGACCAATGATGTCCAGGTATATGGATTTCTGGTTCCAAACTGATTTTTCATAAAGCTGAGAAATTAAAAGAGAAATGATTAGTTAACAAGTGTCTCAGCCATCCTTTTTCAAATATAAATTCTGCAAGCTATACTTCCAACAGAAACATTACAGTAGTCCAAGACTGAACTGTAGTAAATGTCTGGAGACAAAGGTATTGTGCACAAGCAGTATCCTCAGTCTTTGTGGACACCATGTCATAGCCACAGTATTTACTCTATATCATGAAATTATAGTCTATTCAAAAATGTCTTACATATGTGCCACAGTAGATTGTAAAATTCACTCAAGACTGACCCAAATATTTCAGGTGGTTGTACTGGATCTGCTGGATTATCTGAATAAATTCTCATTTGGCAAGCTGGATTTTTACACCATAGAGCACAGACTAAATTAATTTGGCCAGAAAAAATGGAGAGCAGGAATGGTTATCCACTTTGACCATTAAATTAATTATTACTGCTCACTGGAATATCTGACATTTGCATGGCTTTATAAGGATTGAATTAATATGTATTCCCAGACTAGAAATTTGAATGACTTACAGTATATGGTGATTATGAATCAAATATTACTCTATTTAACTTTTATTTTCTGCTTTGTTATTTAACAACTCATCTAGAATTTTTACTGAAAAGATAAAAATCTTCTTGTATAGTATAAATGACTATAAACTTCAGGGCAGCTTGGCAGCAAAAGCTGTTTCTTGAATTTATTCATTTTCCCTCATTTCTCAAAGGCTATGATTAACATGGTCTTAAAGCTTACTCATCCGCATTTTTGTTTACCTTAACATAAAATATATATTTGAATTTCTGACTCTTTTGCAAAGGGATAATATTCAACTTCATGAAACTTCCATAGATTTACATTTAGGAGTTTATTCCTCTGTGCCTCAATATCAATGGATATGTACTTCTACTATATAACAATTATCACTCTGCAATTTACTTATTTTTTCATAACTTTCTCTTTCAACCTTATCTGTGAATTAGAACCAATTGGCAATCTTCAAAAAATACTGATGCCTACAAAATGGCTATTAACCTAAAGACAACCAAAAAAAACTGTTGGCTAGGATATGGAGAAAAGGGAACACTTGTGCACTGTTGGTAGGAATGTAAATTGGTATAGCCAATATGGAAAACAGTATGGAGATTCACCAAAAAAGTAAAAATAAAACATATGAGCTAGCAATTCCACTCTTGGGTATTTATCCAAGAAAACCAAAACACTAATTAGAAAAGATATGTGCACCACTATGTTCATTGCAGCATTATTTATAATAGCCAAGATATGGAAGCAATCTAAATGCCCATCAATAGAAGAATGGATAAAGAAGATGTGGTGTATATATATGAAATATTACTCAACCATAAAAAGAATGAGATCTTACCATTTGCAACAACATAGATGGACCTAGAGGGTATTATGCTAAGAGAAATAAGTCAGAGACAGAAAGTCAAATACTGTATGATTTCACTCATATATGGAATCTGAAAAAGAGAACAAAAGAACATACATAACAAAAGAGAAACGGAGTTATAGATACACAGAGAACAATCAGGGAGGGTAGGGGAGTGGAAGGAAGAAAGAAATAGGTGAGGGAGATTAAGAGGTATAAACTTCCAGTTGCAAAATAAATGAGTCACAGGTATGAAGGGTACATTGTGGGGAATATAGTCAATAATAATGTAAATCTTTGTATGGTGACATATCATAACTAGACATTGTGGAGATCATTTTGAAATGTATAGAAATATCGAATCACTATATTGTTTAACAGGAATTAACATAGTGTCATAGGTCAATTATACTTCAAAAACAAACAGAAAAACAAAAAAATTCATAGAAAAAGAGAACAGAGCTGTGGTTACCAGAGGTGGGGGGTAGGGGAATGGGAATTGGATGAAGGCAGTCAAAAAAAGGTACAAGTTTCCAGTTACAAAGTAAGTAATAGGGATGTAATGTTCGACATGATAAGTGTAATTCACACTGCTCTATGTTATATATGAAAGTCATCAAGAGAGTAAATTCTAAGAGGTCTCATTGCAAGGAAAAATTATTTTTCTATTTCTTTAATTTTGTATCTGTATGAGATGATGGAGATTCAATAAACTTGTAATAATCATTTCATGATGTATCTAAGTCAAGTCACCTTAAACTTATACAGTGCTGTATGTCAATTATAACTCAATAAAACTGGAAGAAAAAAAATACTGATGCCTAGACTCCCTTCTAAACCAAGATTCTGATTTAATTGTTCTGGGGTCGTATCTGAGCATCAGTAGTTTACAAAACTTTCCCAGTGATTCTTATGTACAGTCAAGTTGAGAATTACTGCTCTCAACTGTAAGATTCTTGAGGGTAGGAGCCATGGCTTATGCATCCTCGCATTTCCCTAATATAGTGCCTATCATACATATTTAATTTCAATACATATGTTACGGGTTATTATCCAATAATAAAAACACAGTTATGCAGTTAACTTCATAAAGGTATTCCAAGTCTTTTTAAAGAGCCAATTTTTTTTTTCTTTTCTTTTCTTTTTTTTTTTTTGCTACTATCAAGGTTTTCCTGTCAGTAATTTTGATCCTATTAGGAATGAAATTTTTCATTTTTTCTTTTTCATGAACAAAACAGAAAACAAGAAAAATATGATGTCATGTTGCCTATAATAAAAAAAAAAACCTAAATACTGTGGTTAATTTCTCACATTAAAAAAATATCTGGCCTCTCCCTTTTTAATATGATCTCTCTTAACTCCTCATTCCTTCAGTATTTACTTTACAATTAAATAAATTACAGTTCCAAATGTCTTGCACATAAGATTGGCCTGCTTTAAAAATAATTTCTTCTCTGTACAAGCATTTTAGCTGAAACCACACCTGAACATAATTCTAAATCAGTGGTTCTCTATCAGGGACATTTGGCAATGTCTGAGGATATTTTTTGGTTGTCACAACTTGGGGGAAGGGGAGTGTCACTGGCATCTAGTGGGTAGTGGCCAGGGATGCTGCTAGATATCCCACAATGCACAGGACAGCCCTCACAGCAAAGCATCATTGATCCAAAATGTCAATAGTGCTAAGGTTGACAAATACAAATTAAATATAAATTAAACATAAGTATTTTTAAATTAATACTATCTTTAATGGCTTAAAAGATACAGGAGTGGTAGTCCCCACTACACCACTGTTTAACTTGAGTTTTTCTCTTTACAAAATAAGTTAAAATTAGGAGAAGGAAGTTGACTACTGCAAACATAGTAGCAGTCCCAGCTGAAAGTGCTACACCGAATATAATATCTTTGCTAAAGCCAATTGATGCTACTGGATCACAAAGTGTGTGACCATTGATCTGGCATATGAATTTGTTTCCAACACTGAGAAAAGAGGATCAAAAGCAGTTCACATTTATGTGGGACAGGCAGCAGTATATATTTTCATCTTTGCTTCACAGCTAAGCCAACTCTACATGTAGCCTACTATATCTATGGTACCAGGTTAATCAGACTGGATAACAAGAAGCAGGAAATACATTGGAGTCTTTCATATGGCTCATGTACTCAAGAACGTGGGAGAGGAGCCTTACAAAGATTAAAACTTAATGAGTTCAGTTGACTGGGTTGTGCCTGGATGTACTCTCCAAAATAAAAAACAAATGACTGTATCTTATAACTCCTACCACTAAGAAGGAAGCACAATGCCTGGTAGGTCTTTTTGGATTCTGGCAACAGCACAATCCCAGCAGGAAGGACTCCTTTTACCCTTTTATTTGGTGACATGGAGGGCAGCCACATTTGACTTGGGTTCAGAACAGGAAAGAAGTCTTCAACAAGTCCAAGTTAAAGAGCAAGCCCACTACTTGGACCCTATAATCTAGCAGACCCTGTGGTCCTAGAAGTACCTATGATGAGAAAATCACTCTGCTGTGTTTTACCAAGTCCCAATAAGAAAATCATAATTTAAAGAGACCCAGAATTTTTGAGAGGGAACATGCTATCTGTAAGGGAGTACTATGCACCATTCAAAAAATAGCTCCAGGTCTATACTGAGTCTCAGCAGCAATTGAGACATCATGTGACTGTATGGTCAGAGCTATCCATCATGAGCTGCATTCTGTCAGACCAAAAAGTGATAAGGCTTGGTGGGCTCAATAGCAATCCATCATAAAATGTAAGTGTTAGCGCCAGGATCAGGCATTAAAAAAAGGCACAAATACGCTGCATGAGCAAGTGGCCAAGGCCCCATATCAGCTCCACGGTTGCTCCAGTGCTTTTCACCCAGCTCACACCTCTCACTATATGGAGGGCGACCTTTCTGACTGACTGAGAGTACACAAAATAGTCTCAGGATGAGTTGGCTTGATGTGTTAATATAAGCTGAAAATGAATTCTTGTGGCATTACATCCCTAAACAGGAGTAGTTTTGAAACAAAGTAGTGAGAAGAAATCTTCTCAGTAGATAAAACTTTGGATAATTTACCTAATTATCTATTTGTGTGAAAGCAGAAGTAGCTCAAGATAAAAATGCACATAGAATCATTAGCAGTGATGAATGTTTTGGGTGGTTGGTCAGGAGCCTAGAAGGAAAAATACTGGAAGATTGAAGACAAGATCCGAGGAAGCAGCAAGTGGATGGACACATGGAAGTGAATACAAATGTGAAAATCTTTGTATTACATATTAATGCTCACCAGAAGGATTTCAAAGGAGAGAACTAAAAATTAACTACCTAAGCAGAATGTCTCATTTGCTGCAATAACGCTTCTAGACAGAGTCGTCTGTGATAGGAATAGAAACTCTGCAAGGGCTCAGAACTCCGGGTTTCTGGTTGGGTAAGTCTAGTCAAGACGAGGTTCCTGCTTGCTTGGGTTAAACACCAGGCAGATTGACTACAATGGAGACAATGAACATGAGATATTGACAGGGCTGTCAACCGAGTGCCAGCATTTCAAACCACCATACTTCTGGATATGTTTTATAATATCTGCAATATCCTAGCCTTCAAACTATAGATTATTTCTCATAACCTCAGAACATTTTGCTCTGTGATACAGTTTCACAGTTTAGATAGCCATTTGCACCATCCCAGCTTGAAGAGTTTTTCTTTTTCCAAGTGTGTTTGCTCTGTAGATATGTGTAGTCATGTCTCACAGATCCAGCTATATGAGCATAAGTTGTCAGCTGATATATACTAAAATCACTTAGGCAAAATACCCCTTCAACTCACTTGTGTGAAAAAGTCTCATTTGAGGACTGGTACTTTTAAAAAGTAAGTCCATTAAATTGCCTAAGACCTGCCTTTTGACACTAACTTACTAAGCAGGTAACCAAAGATGACTTTTTACTTCACTTTCACTTTTTTGCCTAGATGGGACTTTGACATTATCATCCCTCTATGCAATCTTATAGCTGTTGTGAAGACGTGGGTCATTGAAAACAGTTTTTTCTTTTGCAAAAGGAAAGGTTTTTGCAACTTATACAGTGTTTAATTTACAATTCACCTGACAATAATATTTAATTTACAAAGTAATTTATAGAAAAAATTTATTTTATATTTATAGCATATATGTGAATAGATACTCAAATATTATTTTAGATTTTTTTTCCCTATGTTCTTTCTTCTCTTAGTTATCCCTAGCCCCACCTTTATTTCCGTGTATACATGCAGATAATTAGTCTGGGAATTTTGCCTTAGAGAAGTGATATTACATGTAGACAATAACAACAACAGCAGCAGCAGTAGGAATAATAGTAATAAAAATAGTAATAATGATAATAATAATAGAAACATTTGGAAACTTCCTGGTTTCAAAGACTTAAATCCAATTTAAAATGTATCCTTTGTGATTCATAGGCAAATATCACCATACGAAGGTGTTTTTGAGGTAAAATCTGCAAAAAGAGAGAGGGAGAGATTTCCTGAGGAGAAGAAAAATTTACGCCCCTAGGTTTGGAGGAGAGAGTAAGGGACTGGGGAGTGATGGAGACTGGTTATATTTGTGAATCCTGGAGAAAACTGTCCTGTGTCCTGTTTTCCAGGCAGACCCCTCAGGGAGGTTACAAGACTACAGAGAGATTGGGAATATCCCAGAGTAAAAAGAACCTGAAACCCCCCTGCCAGGTAGAGCCTTAGGAAGGCAGCAGGCTCTCAGAGGCAGAATGGTTGCTAGTATGCCTAGGACAGAGCCCAGCAGAGATTAAGAATCCCGAATAACAAACAGAAGTAGCAGGTTTCTGCCTGCACCCCATGACAGAAGAAAGTGCAGAGTTGAGAAGTCTAAGTGGGCAGGAACGAGGGGACTCTGGCCAAGAGTCTAGTGGACTGGTGGCCATAAGAAGTGAGGGGACAGTGTCCCCCAGAAAACGTCTTCATGGACAAATGATCCCCCAAAGCTTTGGCTATTTAGAGGCTGAAAATAGAAATTAATTTATCTCTTGTAGAAAAAAAAAGAGTTCTTATGCTTTTTGAGACCTGAGATTCTGGATTAAAAATCATACCTGATATGATTCTATTTAGTGGACCGCCAGAAGCTACATAATTTTCCCAAGGTTGTACAAGTAATGTTAAAAGAAAGAGGCATTCAGGCTTTCCAGCTTCAAGCCAATATAGTTTCTCTTCTCCTCCCATCATCAATATATATTTAGTTTATAAAGTAACTTTGGCCCCCAAACTCATGCTCATGAGAAAAGCATGGGACCAGTAGGAATTGAGAGCCATTCTACAAAAGACCTAACCTGTGCTCCATTTAATACAAGAAAAGTTTGTGAAACTGTCACAGTCAAGGTGAGCCAAAGAAATATGATGTCTAAATGTAACATGATGTAGCATGGTATCTTGGATGGGGTCCTGGATTTAAAAAAAAAACAAAAGGCAAAAACTAAGAAATTTGCAAAAAGTATGGACTTTAGTCCATAATAATGTATAATGTATCAATATTGGTTCATTTGTACCATGTACCATGGAACAAATGTACCATGCTAATGAATAATAGGGGGAACTGGGTGTGGGGTTAATGGGAATACTGTCTTTGAAACGTTTCTATAAATGTAAATCTATTCTAGAGTTGAAAGTTTATTTAAAAAATAAGAAAGAGAAAGACAAATGTCATATGATATCGCTTATATGTGGAATCTAAAAAAAATGGTAAAAATGAACCTATTTACAAAACAGAAATAGAGTCACAGATGTAGAAAACAAATTTATAGTTACCAAGGGGGAAAGGGGGGAGGGATAAATTGGGAGATTGGGATTTACATATACACACTAGTATGTATAAAATATATAACTAATAAGGACCTACTGTATAGCACAGGGGACTCTACTGTATAGCACAGGGTCTTTATATACTCTATAATGACCTATATGGTAATAAAATATAAAAAAGAGTGGATATATGTATATGTATAACTGATTCACTTTGCTGTACAGCAGAAACTAACCCAACTTTATATACTCCAATGAAAATAAAAAAGTGAAACCAAGCATTAAAAGGAAAGACTAAAAAAAATAGGAAAAAATATAACTTTGTGTGCTCCCACCCTGGAAACTGACATTTGTTTTAAGAGATCACACTCTAGCTTCCATGTCAGAAAGACTACTTCCTGAGAATAATGGCATATTCTTCTTGTATTAAATAATCATTGTTTTTTCTATTTCGCAACTCTAGTTTGGCTTGATTCAATGTGCTTTCAACTTTTCATTGTTTACTCTTGATATTTCTTTCACCTCATAAACCCAAAATATGCTAGTATAAATATAGATAGATGAATAATGAGATCCACAGATAGAAATATATCACAGACACAATCACAGCCACAGTAACATGGAGAGTTACACACATGCAGATAAATATGCACCTAACACCTCATTTCTCAGATTCAGAGAAGAAAGTGGTTGGAAAAGCTTGAGTATGAATATATGTTCAGTGACCTACTGTGAGATTTCTATGTTACCTCATATTTTCAGAATTTAGTTTTCTTATCTGAAAATGGGGATGATAATACCTATGGGGCAGAGTAAGTGTTTCAATAGCGATAATATGTCAGCATAATGTGTGACCCATAGCAGGTGCTCAATCTTATTATGGGCTACTGAAAGTCTAATGGCCAAGTTCAAATTTATGGTTTCTTGTCAGCTAAAATGCTCAATCTTTCTTCCCTATCCATTCTTCTTAGGCCTTCTAGATAGCAGGTCTATTATTTTCCCCAGTCATGGAGTTCTTACACATGTGGATATATATGTGTATGTCTGTTGAACTGGTACCTATGCCCTGTGAAGAAACGGAAATAAACAGGGGATCTGAGAGACATGGGGTCAGTCAAAGATACAGCAGTGTGTCTTTGACTTAGTGATGAAGACATAATTTGTAATTTAGGGATTATAAGAACATGGAGTCCAGTTGTAAAATACATTGTTGGAGGAGAGAGAGGTCAGGTGTAGATAAAAGAAAGTTCTTATTAACAATGGAAGCCTGAAGATGTTTAGAGCTGATACTCTCATGTGCACTTTCTTGATTCTTCAGAGACTTCCTTCTGGGTGCTTTGAAATTCATAATCCTTGTTTTGGTCAATGCCTCTTCTTAAACTGGCTGCTCTTGATATCCACCAAGTTTCTGCATGCCAGTAACATAACCCATAACCTCTTTTTGTCTGGGTCTCTTTTCCCTGGTATCTTTCCTCACTGGATGGTATGACTTTTAAAATAAATTTAAGTCAACATTCCCTTTGGGGATTCCCATCTGATCCCTGGAGATTCATGTACTTTATCTGCTTTTTTGGTTAGGAGTACAGTTCCTTCACTGACTCTTCTCTATACCATGAGACGCTCTAATTTCCTATGAATAAATCCAGAACTCTTCTTCTGGAGGCTTAACTGAAGAATCATAGTCCTTAACTTCTTGGTGGTCTTCTCACTGGGCGTGCAGAAAGATGCAGGAACTGCCCCACCAGGGTACCCAGAAGAAAGAAATGGAATGGAGCTCACAACACACCAGCTGTTCTCTAAAGAAATGCTCTATACACACTCTCCCTAATATCTACTCTCTGGATCCTCTTTATTCCTCAGTAAATGTGAGAGACTTCCTGTGGCAGTTGAAGGTTTTATACTTTTAAATTCTGCCTGTGGCCCAGCATCTCCTCTGTAAAACAACACCTTATGGGGTATTGGTTCCTCAGCAAAAACTCCCAATTTAACATCCCATTACATGTACCACAAACTGGAGAATAGTAAGGTACTTTCCTTAATAGACTTTTATTAGTACTTATCTGTGTGCTAACATTAAACCATAGGAATGTGAGTCATAGTTCAATTAATACTGGGCCTGTTATGGGTTAAATAGTCCTTTCTGGACCACTGTGAAGGCTTCTTAAAATAAAAGCAATATTGCTTTGGGAAAATGAGATTTCGTTTCTAAGGACAAAAATTGACAAATGTGATTCTGGAATAAACTGATTTGTACATTAAGAACTTGCTCAAGTTAGTTATTGACCTGCTACTCAAACCCTCATACAATGACCCTGACCCAGTGGCATGTAGTTTGAAGATGTCTGGCTGGAGCCATGGTACAGGTTGTGATCTGAGAACAACTGTTAACCTCGAGAAAGCTGACAATCCCACCCAGCTGCTCACAATTTTAACAGTCTTGTCTTAGGAGCCCTATACTCCAAAGAACTGAGCAAATAATTGCTATTCATCCAGAACAAAGTCTTTACAAATCAGAACAAAATCTTTAGTTTTTGAAGATGTTTACTTAAATTTATCAATCTATTTCAGCCATTCAACGTGGCTTAGGTTAGTTTACTGAGTGAATTTGAACCCTCGCAATCTGTGACTTTGAATGTAGGCAGCTTCTACAATTCTTTTGGTGCACTGTACTTTGGAATCTGCTAAATACATTTTAAATTTATACAACTTGCCTATCGCTATCCCTAACAAAAGATAAGTTAGTCCTGCAAAGGAAGACAGATGCAGCCATATTTTATGGAAGGAATGCTTTCTTGACGACTTTACATAATTTGAAACTCATATAATTCAAAATTATTTTTCCCATAGGAATAAACATAAAATAAAAATTGCATTATTTCAAAATTTGCATCAAATTTGAGAACCATTAATATTTTATATAACACTATTTCAAATTACCACAACCCAAATTTACATAAAATATGATCTCACTTTGTGTGTGTGAGAAATGACTGGGTTGCAGGTGTATATGTCTTAAATAATGGGGTTAGATAGTTCTTCAGTTTGTTTTTACAGATATTAGTAATAGTAATCTCTCTAAATATTGAATTAGGGATAAACTTAATTCACCTAGTTAATCAGTTTTGTTTATGTCCAAAGTGATTGGAAAATCTTCCTGATTTCCAAATTTTGAGCTCAGGATCTGTGTCTCAGTGGTAAGGGAACATCAGGTCTTGAAGTTGCTTCTAATGTTAATGATTTCACCAAATATCTCACTCAGGGGGAACTGAGCGCTGACTGGCAGCCAAGTACAGAAAGCTTAAAAGGAGTGCCTTAATTCTATCAGAATATGTATCTTGCGGTCTGTTAATATTTTGCATTAAGCCAATTTTGAGCTATTAAAGTTGTTCTTTTCAATTTTTTTTTTTCTTTTTAAGTTTGCTAATCATCAGAAAGTGCTCATTTTCATCTGGGATTTGTTTGCATTGATTGTATTTCCTCTGGTCCTGTGCTTCATACAAAGCTTTCAGAATGAGTGCTGGCGGGTGGCTGCAGTACAGAGTTGCTGCAAAGCACTAACTCCAACTGCCTCGCCCTTCCCCCGACTATGCGCTGCCTTTGCTCTTCCTTGGGCTCATGGAATTAAAAATAGGAGCGTAATGTCAGACAGCTGGGAAAATACTTCTACTCATTTTATGTAAATGGACAGACTTGCTCATATTTCTTAAGAGAGCAGTTCAGCCTATTCAATTATGTTGACTTTTTTTTTTTTTTTTTTTTTACTATTGGCATATTGAAGTATTTTCTACCTGAGTTTGAAGTTCTTTTTCTGAAGATTTGTCACATATTCCTCCTCTTTTTCTTTATGGTTTAGAATTCCCTGTTGTATCGATTGGGTTTCCATCATGAAACATACAGTATATTCAAAGTGCTTTAACTGAGAACAGTTTAATAGAAAGACCAAGATTAAGGGAACCAGCTAGAGATGTTTTAGGCACTGTGAAACATTTGAACAATGGGAAGGCATTGCTATTCCTTGGCCTGAGGAATAAAGAGAGGGGACAGTGTTACTGGAGTCCGAAGAGAGATGGAACCATGGAAAAGGACCTGCTCCAGACATCCAGTGGGAAAATAGATCACCAACATTTATCTTCCAGTCTTTCATATCCTGCCTATACCTCTGTCATTCATCCCCTATTGGCTGAACCGAACTGGAAGCCCAGAACAACAACAGCAAACCTGGCAATGCAGTCTATAGAAGCTAGTTTCCCATGTCACAGAACAGGGCAAAGGAAGGCAGAAAGGAATCTGGGGGAGCAATGGAGAGTCACCGGCTCATCTGCTCTCTCTCACTTGTGAATTCCCTCCATCTGGCTCTCTCTTCCTCCCATTGGCTTTTCATTTCAAAGCAAGGTGTCTTAATCTGTTTGGGTTGCTATAAAGATATACCACTAACGAGGTAGTTCATAAACAATAGAAATTTATTTCTCACAGTTCTGGAGGCTGTGGAAGTTCATGATCAAGGCACCAGCATGCTTGTGTTCTGGGGCTGAGAGCCCTCTTCCTGGTTCATAGCTGGCAACTTCTCATTGTGCTCTCACATGGGCAAAGGGATGAGGGGTCTCTGAGGTCTTTTTCATAAAAGCACTAATCCCATTCATGAGGGCTCCATCCTCATGATCCAAGCATCTCTTAAAGGTCCCACCTCCTAATACCATCATCTTTGGGGATTAGGATTTCAACATATGAATTTTGGGGGGCCACAGACATTCAGATCATGGTGCAAAGAAAGTCTATTCACTCATTTTTTTATTTACTGAGTACAACTATGCAATAAGCTGTATGCTAGAACTGGAAATTTAAAAATAAACAGATAAAATTCTTAACTATTTAGGGAAAAAAAGTCATGACAAAGGGCTTGAAAAGGGGTTTGAATTGGATGCACATCAATACATCCAATACTCCTCCATCATCCCAACCTCTCCATATCACCCAGGCTACAGCCAGGCATCTTTGTCAGCACCTTCCTCTGTTCAGCCCCATTTCTTTCCGTGGACCCTGCCATCCACCAGAAAACTAAAACTTCTCTGTGTTTATCTCTGTTTCTCTCTGTGTCTCTGTTTCTCTCTCTCTCTGTCACACACACACACACACACACACACACACACACACACACACACATTAGCTCTTGGAGTATAATATTGTAATGTTAAGGAAACCAGTTAAAATATAGAAAATAGAAAATAGAGAAAAAGAAAAATAATGTGCCTTTTACTTCTTGTCAATTCCCCAATATTACTAGGGAAATTATAAATGGAAATATGCATGTACACACACAGCCACATATGTAATCCTAGAAAAAACCCAATGAAGGTGCTTCAAGCAGTACTAGTAGATAGGAGAGAATATAGTCCATTTTTTGGACTATCACACACAACATTTTCTGGGGGATGCACAAGGGAGCCACTGACTGAAAAACCTGCTTCTCACAACTCACTTCTAAGACCCTTATTTGGAACCATCCAAATCCACCAGCCCTTGATTGACTGTAGCCATGTCTTAAGCTGCTGGAACTACTACTCCCAGCTGCACTACCAAAAATGTGCTGGGGGAGAGGAGAATGTTCGTTTAAATACCCCCATCCTACTGCAGAGTAGGAGGGATTGCCGTTGAACTCCAAAACATTTTGCCATAGACACATTGTTTACACAACACAGCTGCTGGAATGGCTCTGTTGACAGGAACTTATTAAGGCCTTTGGGGGATGATGAGATTTGTTGAAATCATGATGTCTGTTGGCTACCCTTGATTGATGCACCAACACCAGTCCTAGGCTTCAGGCATATTATGACTTACGCAAGTTTTCTGGGCTGAACTGCAAGTCTATCCCCACTATAAAAACAAATCAATCCCTTGTTTAAAAGTTTTCAATATCTCCTATAGCCTGAAAGATAAAATTCCCTAAAACTCAAGTTCCCTAACAATGTACTTCAGGCTTCTTATGATATGGCTACAATCTCCACAACTCTTCCTACTGGAAACAAATTGTACCTACCCAATCCTCATAGGCTATTTTCTTTCCACCTTCCTTCCTCTTTGCTTAGAATGCCTGATCTACCCTTAAAAACTCCTGCTTATCTTTAAGACTCATCCCAGGCATTACTTCCTCCCTGAAGCCTTCCTTGACAGCTTTCCCCTTTCCATTTACATTGTTCTTTATTGAGCTCCAAATAACATTTTCCAGTTTCTTCTATCTGTGCTGTAAACACATCGCATGCCAACGGAACCCATTACCCTATCAGACCCCTGCTCTATTCCACAGGCAAATAAATACCAGAGGTAAAGGGCAATTTATCCCACCACTCTGACCTCTCTTGTAGGAACCAGCTCTGCCAGGCTGGCCTGCCCTCCCCATCATGCCAGTGATTCTGGTAAATACAATTTTTGCCAATTTGTTGAAGTTTTTATCTCCCTGAGAAGAACATGAATTCTTGAGGGTAGGAATTCTAATATATCTTTATATTCCCAATGTCCAGCATAGTACATAGAAGCTAGTGGATCCCAATAACAGTAAATAATTAAAGGAGAAAATGATTTTTTAATTTTATACAACCACTTTACAATGGACTTTTGGATCTTACCTCTGGCTATTAGGGAATGCTGTGTTTTACAGTAGGACAGGGGAGAATTGCTGACTTTAATTTGGTCTTCACAACTATATCTTTCCCAGGTATCTTTCAATTGGTGATCTCTTTAATAATAATCCTGAAATTAGCTGCAATTAACAAGATTGTTGATTCAAGGCATATTAAAGAGGTAAAGATTGTCTTACTTATCATCACTGGCTTGCTTCAAACTTCTGCCCTTTGTCTTTCTCCAGCTTTTCCATTTCTGGCTTTATCATGGGTACTCTTGGGTGTTTTAGACTCCAACTTCAGGAATTTTGGCAAAATTTTATATTGGTAATAATCTTATGAATGTCCCTCAAATAATATTAGCAAACATTGCAAGTCTGATATTCTGGTACCAATTTCCTATGTATATGTATGTGGTTTTCCCACACCATCAAGCAATTCTCCTACATCACCTGGGCGTCCTAAAATTCAACTCAGTTCTGACACTATCTACCCAGAGATAGCATCAGATTCCACAGTTTAAGCGCCCAGTCCCACAAGACTGCCCTCCACTTCAGATGCCAATTGTTATTACTTGTGCTTTTGACTGACTGGCTCTAGATCAGAGGTTCCCACGACCTCCTCCTTGGGTTTAATTAATTTACTAGAGTAAGAACACAGAACTCAAAAAACCCATTTACTCACTAGATTATCAGTTTATTACAAAGGATTTTAAAGGGCGCAAATCAACAGCCAGATTAAGAGATACAAAGGGTGAGGTCCTGAACAAAGGAGCTTCTCTTCTCATGGATTTGGGGGCCTGGCCTGATGGCACATGGAAACATTCTGGTTCCCCACCCGGGGAGCTCTCAGAACCCCATCCTTTTAGGTTTTTATGGAGGCTTCATTACATAGGCATGATTGATTAAATTATTGATCACTGATTTAACCTCCAGCCTCTCTTCCTTCCCAGGAGGTCAGGGAGGTGGGACTGAAAGTTCCAACCCACTAATCACATGGTTGGTTTTCCTGCCAACTAATTCCCATTCTTAGATGCAAAAGTAACCTGATTAGCATAACAAAAGACACTTCTGTTGCTCTTATCACTAAGGAAATTCCCAGAGTTTTAGGTGGTTGCAGAAACATGCACAAAGACGAAATATATATATTTATTATAAATTGCAATATCACAGCAAGTATCCATCAAATTACAGATGTCTTAAAGATGAGAAAAATAAGATTATGCCTATGTATGCTTTCAGAGGGATGCACAATTAATGTGTCAGTTTAAGAGTAACCAATTTTATCCTCAAAAAGTAAGTCATGGGCTTCCCTGGTGGCGCAGTGGTTGAGAATCCGCCTGCCGATGCAGGCGACATGGGTTCGTGCCCCGGTCCGGGAAGATCCCACATGCTGCGGAGCGGCTGGGCCCATGAGCCATGACCACTGCGCCTGCGCGTCCAGAGCCTGTGCTCCGCAGCGGGAGAGGCCACTACAGTGAGAGGCCCTCGTACCACAAAAAAAAAAAAAAAAAAAGTAAGTCATTATAAAAATTTACTTGGGAGATAAGGAGGGCTTTGTATATGGGAATCACAGTAGGATTTAATTTAGTAATGAACATATTAAAAGATTTATTCAACACTAGCTTGTTTATGCTGTTGTTCTCAATGTTCTACAATGAAAAATAGTAAATACTACCATTTACTGAATACATGCTATGTGCCAAATGCCTGGATAAACTTATTACTTTGTGTGTTGTGAGATTGAAATCTTAGGGAAAATGTGAAGATGTTTCCAATACAGAAGCATATTTTTTGTTGAATGTCACAGCTAATAAGATCAAAAGGGGTGGTAAGTCCCAAGAAGTAAACCAGGTTCCAAAAATTCAGGAAAAATCTCTTTTAAATTGTTACTTTCCTTAAATCACGAAACTGTCTTCATTTATAATCTTCACAGGATTTGATAATCACTAGCAAAAAAATAGCAATTTCCCAGAACAACATTGTACTCTGAACTGAGTATTTATGCAACTAATTCTTGATAAATACCTCCAAAAAAAATCTCTCCTTTTTTTTTTTTTTTTTTGTTTGACTTTACATTAAAAGATTTATTTTTCAGGTCCAAAATAAATGCTAGAATTCATCCTTCAGAAATGAATCCAGTATGGCTCAGCCATGGTTGGTGGGCTCCTTGAATTTATTTGGTAATCCAGTAATTGGATGTTTTATTTTTCATTTGACTTAAGGAAGAGTGAACTCAACAATTTATTCACTATTGCTGGTCAGATCACCTCAGCTGGGAAGAATACATCTTAGTAAAATGGCTATGCTGACCTCTCACAAGATTGAGTCTTAGAACAACTGAGCTCCACATAGGTACTGTTTTATGTGCACTTTGTTGTCATGGGGAGCTCTGCCCAGAAAATTAAAAACAAAATTCTTTCTTCCCAAAGTGCCAAATATTTCTCCATTATGAAATTTCCACGAAATTCCATGGAAAGTCTCTCCTGTAAAATGAGACTCCATACTTTTGCACAGCTGCAGTACCTGGCAACTTCCCTAACCCTGGGAAGCTCATAAAGCAAACAACAACTATACTGGCTGTGGAAACGGAGAACAAGTTCTGGAAATGGCAGTGCATCGCTGCTCTCACCACAGAACACGAAGAGCACATCGATTTTATCACCTGTGTAGTCTCAACGATCAGGATGCTACGAAAAGGACAATCAGAACACTGGTTTATTACAGGCGTGCCACGTGCCTTAGTAGAAGCAATCCGTTTTTGTTTTCCTTTGCCATAATCCTTGACCCTCCCAGCAACGATGACTAAGCAATGCTAATTGAAGAAATCAGTATTGTGTGCTTAAACATGCTAAGATTCAGTCAGCAAAGATGGGCCCAAGTGTTCTCTAAGAGTCTTTCTTCCTTTCACTTCCTAGGAGAGCAATATGCCACCTTGTGAACTAAAAACGCCCCTGACCGGCACTGAAAATTAAAGATGGATGTTCTGCATATCAACTGCAGTACAAATCACTCTGTTATCCTCTTGAGTTTGCAGAGAAGATAATTCTTACTTCATCTGCTATGGGGCGGTGTATCTTTCTGGCATCTTCCACAGTACTGTGCTGTTCTGGACTCTGTCCAGAGTAAACAGCTGAGCAGCATGATGTAGCCCATGATTCAAAGGCCCAGGGCAGAAGGGAAATAATTCCCCAGTGCCACGATGTTATTATCTTGCTTTTTACATAAATAAATCAACATCCTCTGAAAGATATTTGACTGTGTAGGTAGTAAATTTAAGAAGTTTGCTTCATATGAAGATGAAAAGAGTGATATTGTGCCCTTTAAAAAATTGTTCACCATTGAGAGAAGAACCACACATGTCAGAAATTATTTTTAAGATATCAATTTTGGAGAAAAAAAATCACCCTTATCAGAATGTTAGGTTCTCCCACAACGGAATTTTTTTTTTCCCACAAACAAACATCTTTTTCTTAACTACTCTAAAAATATAATTGCCTTAGAGAGTAAAAATTGAAAAAAAATTACATTTTTCTAAGTCATATATTTCATTCACAGACCTTAGTGAACAGGTTTTAAGATACATTTAGTTTAAGTAACATTTTAATGCATTTAAAATGAACATTGACCTGTAACATACAAACCTATAGGAGTCCAGCTTTCCACCTGTGCACTGAAAAATCCATATTAGAATAGACAAGGTAAATATAACCCAGTACATGATACTTAAGTAGACCTGACATTTAGTGTTGGAAACATATAGGATCTGTTGCTACTACTTAGCCTAGAAAGAAGAAAATGTGTCTTGGGTCCACTTTTAAAATTATGAGGTACCATAAAAATTTTGGCATTCTGAGGAATCTCCCTTTCTAATTTGAAAAGGGTTAGAAATCTCACTTTTATGGTCCACTGTGCTTAACAGGATCTAGAGCAAGGCTTCTCGATGTTGGTGCTATGAACATCTGGGAGCAGATCAGTTTTTTTGTGGTGACTGTAGTCTGTGCTTTGTGGATGCTTACCAGTCTCCCTTGCCCCTACTCACTAGGTGCCAGTAGTACCCCACATTCATGACAATCAAAAATATCTCCAGAGTTTACCCAGTGTTCTGGGGAGGAGGGGCAAAATCATTCCTGGCAGAGGATCATGGCTCTAAGGGAAGGAAAATGGGGCGTGTAACCTCACACAATCTGCGGAGCCCTCCTCTATCCTTTCATAGAATAATCTCTGCCAGGTCGACTCCACTGACACCCCAGTGTAAAAAGGTGCTTTTTTCTCTTATCCTCTGTGTGGTTTCTGTGTCTCCTCTTATCCTCTGTTTACTGACTTCTCTTCATCTTCTTTCATGTCACATTGTGAGTCCAATAAGAGTCAACTCTAGACCCCTTTTTTCTGTTTCTCTTTCTTCCATAAGGTAATTTCATCCATGACCACAGTTGCTTAATATTGCTTTTCTTCTAGTTCAGACTCTTCTAAGCTCCACATTTCTACCTATCTTCTGGCAATTATGCAGTGATACTTGAAAGTTACTATAAAATCCACATACCTAAAAATGACCTCGTTTCTCCAAATCCCTTCATGCTTCCGTTCTCTTAACTAGTATTGCCCTTACCAGCCTCCAGGTGTCCCAGGTTTTAAAATAGGGAGTTGTCTCTTAATTATAATCGATATACAAATATACACTCATAAATTTACTTATACATCCTGCCCAGTCATTCCTACCTTGGAAAAGCTTCTTACACTTACACCCTCTTTCAGGGACCCAGTCTGAATGTATTTATTCTAATCCAGGCTGTCACTGCTGCTTGCCTAACGTTTAACAATACTTTACCAATTTCCTCCCTGTCATTTTCTGCCTGTCTCCTATCTGCATAGTTCTTAAAGAGGATCCTTCCTAAAGCATAATTTTGATTATGTCATTCTCCTTCTCAAAACTAATTTTAGTTGCTCCCTTGTCCCTTGACTATTAAGACCTCCATGATCTAGTCCAAACCTCCTAGTTCCCTTTTCAATATTTCTTCACCACTTATAATATCAGACCTGCAAGCATTACTTGAAGATACCTTTTTCACTTTGCTATCTTTCATCAAGCACTTTTCTTTTACAGATTTTTTTTCTCCTCTCTGCCCCAACAATTGTACCTAAGCATCAAGATTCATGTCAGGATAAGACTTCCTCCAGATTCCCAGGCATTGTTAATCTCCCTCTTTCCCAACCTTAAATTTAACAGTTAGTATTATAGCTATTCAAGTACATGCCTTTCCTTTTTTAAGCAGTGAGTTTTTTGTATTTCCTAAATTATGTAGCAGAATGTCTTATTCTTGATAAGTACTTAATTAGTATTTGTTGAATTATATTTATATTAGGAAAGCTGGACTTGCTTGGGTCCTAGCTTCATAAACAGTAAGAATCTGATATTACATATGAAAAATTACTCACTGTCACATTTTCCCAAAAAACATACATTCTCACTGGTATATTTTATTTTCAAAAAATGGGGGGCTTCCCTGGTGGCGCAGTGGTTGAGAATCTGCCTGCCAATGTAGGGGACACGGGTTCGAGCCCTGGCCTGGGAAGATCCCACATGCCGCGGAGCACCTAGACCCGTGAGCCACAGCTACTGAGCCTGCGCGTCTGGAGCCTGTGCTCCGCAACAAGAGAGGGTGCAACAGTGAGAGGCCCGCACACCGCGATGAATATGGGCCCCCACTCGCCGCAACTAGAGAAAGCTATCGCACAGAAACGAAGAACCAACACAGCCAAAAATAATAAATAAATAAAATTTTTTAAAATAAAAATAAATAAATAAATACAGGCTGTTGTTAACTGACAAGAGGCTTGTGCTTATTAAAAAAAAAAAAAAAAATGTCCAGAGAACTATTTCCAATTCTGCATGTTCTTCTAGAACCTTACCACTCCCCTATTGGAAACCTGAGTCTATTCCCCCTTTCCTAGTAATGGGGTAGGTCTCTGTGATTGCATTTACAAATAGAATGCAGCACAAGGATGTTGCCTAACTTCCAAGATTGGGTCCTAAGCAGTAATCTGGCCTCTACCTTGTTCTTGCTTTCCAGATACTCACCTTTAGAATCCAATCATTAGGTTACAAGGAAGCTCAAATTAACACACCTTAAGAGACCTCCTATACGGAGAGGGAATGTGTCCCTCTACTGTCAGCCAGCATTGAACACCCATCAGTCATATGAATGAGCCTTCATATGATTCTTCCAACACCCAGTCTTTGAGTTTCCCTGCTGAGGAACTAGGCATCATGGAGCAGGGAGACACAAGCTATCCCTATTGTGCCTGTACAAATTCCTAGTCAGAGTATAATGATTGTCTTCGAGCACTGTGTGTGGAGTAATTTATTATGCAGCCATAGTGATTGGAACATGCAGTTGTCCCTCCGTATCCATGGGGGGATTGATTCCAGGACCCCCACAGATACCAAAATTCCAGGATGCTCAAGTCCTTTATATAAAATGACAGAGTATTTGCATATAACCTACACACATATTCCCATATACATTAAATCATCTTTAGATTACTTATAATACCTAATATAATGTCAATGTTATCTAAATAGTTGTAAATACAATGTAAATGCTATGTAAATAGTTTCTGGTTGCATGGCAAATTCAAATTTTGCTTTTCGGAACTTTCTGGAATAAGTTTTCCAAATAGTTTTGATTCACAGTTTGTTGAATCTGTGGATGCAGAACTTGCTGATACAGAGGGCTGACTGTACTTCCAGGGAAATATAGTAAGAAATCAAATCCTATTTTCAAAAATTTTCTATTCACACATAAGAGATGAGGCTGTCTTCTCATAAAGTTTCTTACAGTTTATTATGGCAGGGACAAGATAACTGAAACAATTGGTGTGAACTATAAATATAGGTAAGAACATATACAAATGATGGCTGAAGTTTTAAGAAAAACCTACCTATTACTTTGAGTATGATAATATTGTCTGTCTATAATATAAAAATTTAAACTTCTGTCAACTTTTAAGAGAATTTCTAAGTAAAGTGAAGCTATTTTGCAAATACAGAATGACAAATGCATGCTTATAAGCATAGGCACAAATCTCAAAGGAAAGATTTTCAGGTAGAAAAGACTAGGGAAACCTAGCAGGACCCTGCAGGGCCCTACCAGGTACAACAATTAATTTTATAATTAATTTTATTAATGGACTTAGGAGAATGATGGTGCCTACACAGTATCAGGTATGAAAACACACTTGAAATGAATCAAAATATATTTATTTCTGTATCTCTGAAGTACAAAGATTGATTAAAAAAACAAAACAAACACTCCTAGTCCAATGAATTAGGTATTATTATTATGGCTGCATGGGAAAAACTTTTTTCCTTTATTTACATGTTTTTCAAGATATGAAGGTATTTTCTGGTATGTTTTGTTTGGCAAAATTCTGTTTTAAAAATTCTTAAGTGATATTAGTACTTAAGGAGTTGTACAATTGGATTATTTATAAAATTATGAATCAAGTCTTAATTTTACATTATGATTCATATATATAGTGACATTAATAATAAAAATTATAATAGCAAATATTTATTGAGCACTTACTATATACCAGACACTGGTAGACATTGTTCAGTTTGAGAGCTAGTCTCACAAATTTAGGTATTAACTCATTTAATCTACACAATAACTCCATGGGATAAGCACTTTAAATTCCCCTTTTTCTCAGGTGAAGAGAGAGAGACACAGGGAGACGCACAGAAAGAGTCACATATATATATATATATATATATATATATATATATTCATTCTTGATATATGTTTGTATATGCTCTTTTGTGTTCTTCGTAAGTATGAACACCATACACATGCACACATTAATTTAACTGTGTCAAGTTTTCTGAAGGAAAGACATACCACTATTTAAGTAACATGTTTTCTTCTTTGTTTTACAATGGATGTAACCCAGCTTCCATCTAATAATTGTCTTGCCTGAAATGCCCATTTTTCTCCAGAAATGGTCTTTGAATAAAATGTTCTAGCTGAGGGACTTAATGTTGTAATGGTTCCCATAGCCATCAGTACATTAGCTCCAACTGCTGCTGTAGCCATTGCCATTTCCATTTCTCCTGGGAGAATTCAGATGAAAAAAGGAAACTGTTAGTGCTAAGTGTGTGCCAGGTTTGAATATAATCTCTAAACACATTCTAGCTGAGCCTAGAAATGAGAATATTTTTGTATTTTTCAATGGGCAAAATACTATGTTATAGAGTACAAAATCTGAGCACTTTACAATAAAAACAGTGTTACAGTAAAAATACACGCTCATTGAGAACAGAAAGGATTTCATTTGGAACATTAGTTTTGAAACTAGACTCTGCTTTCTTAAGTTTAATACTGAGAAGACAAGGGGGCATAAATCTAATTTAGCTACTGACTTTTTCCAGATTGGTCTAAATTCAACGGAGACATTCTGGATTAATTCAAAAAGAGGATTTTAATAAACTTCAATTTTATCTTAACATTGCCTCTCTTATCTCAAAGCCATACATGTGAATACATATGTACCTTCACATATATATGTCTATTTTTAGACAAATGTTTTTTTCTTGCATACTTCCGTTCTGGAGAAGGATGTATTCAAAGTCATAAGGAGAGTCTTGGGAGAATCCTAAGCCAAGAAGGCGGGGAGTCATACAAGTCTTTAGAAATTAAACCCTTTATCTTCCAAATGTGGTGTTATTGCTTCTGAATGAGAATTAAAGGCTGAAACTTGCTGCTAAATAACCCTGCTCAATATGTTTGTAAGTGCAGCTCAAAGAGAATCCAAAGGATTCCTCCTTGTTTCTGTGCAAGTAGGTCATACTTCACATTCAATATGGTAAAATCTGACACATTCCCAGAGAGGGGATGCTGCAATGTGAGCTTGAGCACAATAGGAAAGGTATAATAAGAGGGTGGAATCAGAATAACTGAAAAAATATAAAACTTAAAAAAAAAGTAAAATAAAGCAGAAAACAGTGCACAAAGATTCTGGAAAAATATTGAAACTAAATGTAAGCCATCCTTATAATACCCAGCAAAACCACAACCTTCTGGAATTTTACATCGGAAATGTTATAGCAGAGTAAACCCAAATATAAATGAGTTAAATAACAATTCCAGAATCCCACAAAAAGTCCGTCTATGCTTCCATTTATCCACTTATCAGTGTAATTGGTAAACCAAATACAGTATTGTAGCCCTTGGGCCATCTGAGACACCAGAAGTCAGAATTTTCTAAATCACAAAGTTACTATTAAAAGCAATATTGAAAAATTTAATGAGATGGGATAATGCAAAAAGCCTGTCTTCGTAAATGATTAAGTGACTGTTATGTTTTTATTGAGTTTAGTGATTCTGGTGTATATATATTATTATGATGGTGTGTTAAAGTGATATGAGAGGAATTATTTTCTCCTAGGTAATTTCACCCTTTACTTCTGAACAAAAAGAGAAACACTGCTTTGCTTTACAACTCTTACCAGTCCCTCACACATTTTTCCTTTGCTTTCTACATTCCTTTTTTCTCAAAGTTCCAGACTTAAGAGAGTTGATATATGAATGCTCATGGCTGGAAAGTACAATTAAATTTCAGAAATATTAAAGTACTGTATTGAATTATTGCAGTGAATTGTACTCCTTAACATAACCCTAGGTATTGGGCATATATAGGTGTGGAAAATTGATAGCACTGATGATCTGAGTATTTGACCCATCCCCATATTCACACCCCATGTCTTTTCTCTAAAAATAGTTGAGATCTATTTGCCCATTCCTTGAATCTGGGCACAGATGGGTGATTCGCTTTAGTCAAAAGTATGTCAGTAGGTTTCATGTAAGCAAAGTCCTCAAAAACTGCTCATAGGTTTCTACTTACTCCTCTGAAAGCCTGCCACATCAGGAGATGCGGAGGAGGATGAGAGACCAGGTGGGGCAGAGTTTAATTATCCATGTTGATGGCCTCTCCTAGATCAAGCAGTCCCTAGAATACTAAACAGCTGAACATATATGCATGTAGGGACCCCAGCAGAGCCCAGCAGATACCAGCAGAGATGAACAGAATCCCCAGCCTATCTATAGACATATAAGAAACAACAAATAGTTGTTGTATTAAGCTATAAAGTTTTGGGATGTTTGTTAAGCAGCAATAGCTAACTTGTATAATATTTCAAAGATTTATACTGTATGTCTTTAAAAGCAACATCTTTTAGGATTTCAGTGAGGAATAGATTGGCCTGTGTCAGATACTACTTTAAGAACATTATTAATAGTAACATATTTTATCGTCCCACAGTATATTAAAATCAACATTGTGAAATTAGAAAACTGAGAAAGACAAAGTTTAAGTGATTTTCCCAGTATCACATATTAGGTAGGGCCTGGCTTTCAACCCAGGTAATTTGGCTTCAGAGCATGATATTCTAAGCCTTATTAAATAAGACTACCACCATTCTGGTAGAGTATTGCCTTTTTCAGGCATAAACTAAAGCTATTGCTTCTTTTATTTGTAAGAATTTTCTTCGATGTGATCACTTTCCTATTACTTTAATATTTTTAGGTAAGTCTTTGAGACAGGTACATTGGATTGTTTCCTAGGATCCAAAATAATCTGACAAATAGGTAAATATCATTTTAAAACATTGGCCTGAGTATCTAATGAGTATGGTCTACCTTTCTGCTCCAGCATCCTATGAATATGAATTCTTATCAATACTTCAAAAATATAAATGTTGGATCATTATTGAGACAGGATTTTAAAATAGAATCAATATTATGTCCCTCTGCTCCAACTTTTGTTTTTTGTTTAATTGCTTCTGAGATCAAAGCTTAAGCAAGTATCCTATAATACACTAGGCAAGAATTCTCTGGTTGACAGAACCCACAGGCCATGCAGCAGTGAATCTAGAGAAACACCCATGTGGGAATCAAACAGGAAATCCTGACACCTGACTGACTCCACCTGTTCACCCTGACTCATTTCAGACACAGCTGAGGTGATTAACAGGGTATCATGTCCGCTTCCTGTGTAGGGTCTATTTCATAGCTCCAGGGATTTCCCCCTTCCTGGATGATTATTTCCCAATGTTTTAGGGAAGATGTTTACTAAACCTATGATATCACAAGGGGAGAGTAAAGAAAATATAAAAAATAACAGAGAGTAAAGAAAATATTAGGAATATCTAGGGTAGGGAAAGAGATCTGTATTTTAAAATACAAAACAAATGCTTGTACTTTGGGAAGAGACCAGTTGTATGTGAAGAGCTGAGTCAGACCTTCAGAGTCAAATGACAGTTGATCATTCCCTCCTACTCACTGCAGTGTGGAATATGAGAGCAAAGGGACCCTCATTGGATTTAAAGGGCAATAAATACAGAACAAATAAAAAGAAATATTTTCTCACACAGCATATAGTTAACCTGTAGAATTTCTGGCTCAGGGGGTCATTTAATTAAACAATCTACACAGATAGAATTAGGTAAATTTATGACCACTAATAACATTTTCAGTGCTACAAAGTGATTGTGGTAAAGGTAGATCAACCCTCATCTTTCAGGCATAAAATCATAGTCCATAGAAGATAATAAGAATTTTCTTTCCAATTGCAAGGAACACTGAACCACCCAGTAAACCCCACTGACTTCCTTATGAGGAACAGGAGAGAAACTTGGAATAACCTTTCCTTTAATTGTGAAAAACTGATCTCCATTCAAAATACAACATCAATACCAAAAACATAAATGGCTGAATCCATATTGGCAAGATATGGAGATAACTATTTTCTCTATTATGTTTTGTACTGAAGTAAAGATTTATAGCAGGAAAATCTATGAAAATGGGGAAAAATAAATTAGAGAAGTTAAAGGTAGGTGTGAACAGTTTCAATTATACAATAAAAATGTAAAGTTTCATAATCTACTGCTACCCAGAATTTTGCATGCTTCCTGACTGCCAATTTTGGTTATTGAAATATGAGGAGATAATTTTTTAAGAGGAAAATGTGATGACACTAAATGTATTAGCTCGGGCTGCCATAACAAAATACCATATACTGGGTGGCTTGAACAACAGGAAATTATTTTCTCACAGATCTGGAGCCTGGAAGTTCAAGATCAGGGTGCCAGAATGGTTGGGCTCTGTTGAGGTTATCTTCCTGGCTTGTAGACTGCCACCTTTTCACTGTGTCCTCAGATGACATAAAGTAAGAAGAGAGCAAGCACTTAGGTGTCTCTACTTATAAGGCTATCAATCCTATCCCATAATGAGAACCCCACACTTATGACCTTATCTAAACCTAATTACCTCCCAAGGGCTGCATCTTCAAATACCATCACTGAGAGTCAGAGATTCAAAACATGAATTTTGGCGCACACAACTTAGTCCTTAGCACTGCATGTTTACTAAATGCTCAATTTAATCAACCGATAAACTTGCTTAAAAACAAACATTTATCCAATTTCTGCTATGTGTCAGGCAATATTTTGGGCATTGGAGGTATAAAGGTGAAAAAAAAAATCTTTCATCTCAAGCTGTGTTTTCAGTTTAGTCAAGGAAGTACATATACAAATAAATGATCCTAATGCAACATTTTAAATAACGTAAAGAGAGGGTCTAGCCAATGCTTTAGGATCACAGAGAAGAGAGAGGGTGGTGGGGAAAACTGACATCTAGGCTGGGGCTTAAAGTATAAGTAAGAGCTTGTCAAACAAACATGAGAATTCCAGAGTTGCAGAGTTAAATGCAATTCTATAACCTGGCAACAGGAAAGAATATGTCATATTCTAGACACGACCAATAATACAATGTGGCTGAATCATATCATGAGTGACAGGGAACTGATGACATTCATCTGAAAAGGAAGACTGAAATAAAAGGTGAGACCAATTGGTTTCTGCAGAACATTATAAAGTCACATTTCTAAACTAGAGGATCAGCGATAGAAAAGTACTATAAAAGAGGAAATCTGTTCACAATTGTCCTCACATTTTCCACAAGTACTAAGTAATATCTTGCAAAGTGACAGGTCTGTAATGTTCATTCCTCCAGAATTTTGCAACTGCATTGATAATAGGAGAATCTGGGGCAGCTGAAAAATTTGGGGGCATCTACACAAAAAGCTAGATGTGTCATGGAGACATGGCTACCAACTGCTGGTAGTTATGGTTCTTCACACAATTAATTGCTGGAAATTAAGATTGTTGGAAGCAAATCACTCTAAGAGGGAAGGTGACCATACTGAATGAAATTGAACAGACATAGGCAACTGAAAGTTCCTTCTGATTCACTTTTATTCCTTATTCACACTGACAATAAATTAGCCCTTTGCCAGATGCTAGATTTAGACACTTGTTAAAACACATTCGTGGCAGGGCATCCTTGGTTGTTTTTAAGGTTCATTACAAGGTACAATCAGAGGAAAGGAAAATATGTGAAGGTATTATATAGCTCAAGTGACTAGGTAAAAATTGATTAAAATTACAAGTCCCCAGAAAGAATATCAAACATTAGAGATTTGTATTATAGATGTGGCTTGAGTCATATAAATATTTATTATTATTTTTATTGATGAAATAGTCTGTAATTTTTGTCCTTGCTGTGGTAAACTTGATTTTAATTACTGTAAACAACACAAGAGAATATCTAATTAAATTTTTGTATATGTCTTTCTCCATATAAAGTATAAAACTGAAAATTAAGTGAAACTGAGGTATTACCATTCTTTAATTGTGTCACATTTGTACCTTTGACGACTAGAATTCTGTTGTTTGAAAGGAATGAATGCTTTTAAATGATGAGAAAATCAACGTGAAATAAGAGAGTCAACTACAAAGAAAAAAATGACATTTCATCAAAGTCTTTTGTTCTTTTTACTCAGCCCATCTTTTTAAAGCTGTGGGCTTATTTTTTTGTTATACTCAAATAAGCAAAAGCACATTAGATCTATGTGTTTAAATAAAGCTTTGGCCACTTGGCCTATAATTTATACATATTTTCTCCTGTATCAAATAAGCACCATCTGCATCCTTAACTTAGGGCTGTAGTTTTCTGTAGGAAACACATATACCCATTTACCCTGGATTACCTATTCACATAATTTAAAAAAATTTTTACCTTCCTCATATTTAGCTCCATCACATAAATATAAGTGCAAGTTTTCATATTTGTCTCTAAAACTGAAGAGCATGGTTTTAAAAAAGTGAAATTTAAAATGTCTAAAAATATCAAACAAAACAAACAAAAAATATTAAAGTCCCATTTGTGAAGCAGAAATCATCTCATAGAAGACGTTTTTAGGTGCAATCTTATTCAATGTTTTCTGAAGCGTCTCATCCCTAATTCTACTTCTGTTAGTTGGCATACTTACCATCAACAAAATTTTGCAATGCTGACCTTAAAAGAATTTAGAGGTGCTTATAGGAAACTCACCAGTTATACCTTTTAAGCATCAAAATAGAATATATAGTGTCTATAATAATTCTCTTTTGACTGCTTGTTTCTCTTTTTCCTATTTAAATTGTAAATGCTATTAGAGAACACAATAAGGTAATGCAATGGAATTTAAAGACAATTTATTGAAACAATGTAAGTTCCATGTACAGTTATAAGCAATATGGCTGAACTTAATAATTTTACATTACAAGTCTAATTGTGGTATCAAATTAGGAATTTTCACAAAGTAGTTGCATTGGAAATTTGTATGATACAATATATTTCAATTCTCGGTTGCACAGGAAGATAATTTGTTTAACAGGAAGACTGGGAATACAGTTCATATGCTTAGACCTGATTGTCCTGTTTCATACAAAGCTTAGACTCCTAGTCATAGAATTTTAGAACTTGAGGAGACCTTAGAGATCAAATAGTTCAACAACTTCACTTTACAGGGAAGAAAATAGAGGTTAAGGGAAATTATTTGACTTAAATAAAGTAACACAGAATGTTAGTGACAAAGCTGGAATGAAAACCACTTCTTAACTTTCTCAGGACAATGAAAGGAGGTTGATACAAAAGAATTAGATATCGAAATCTCATCACAAAAATAGTATTTAGAGGAAGAACTACAATCCTGCAGCCTGTGGAACAAAAACCACATTCACAGAAAGATAAACAAGATGAAAAGACAAAGGGCTATGTACCAGATGAAGGAACAAGATAAAACCCCAGAAAAACAACTAAATGAAGTGGAGATGGGCAACTTTCCAGAAAAAGAATTCAGAATAATGATAGTGAAGATGATCCAGGACCTCGGAAAAAGAATGGAGGCAAAGATTGAGAAGATTAAAGAAATGTTTAACAAAGACCTAGAAGAATAAAGAACAAACAAACAGAGATGAATAATACAATAACTGAAATGAAAACTACACTAGAAGAAATCAATTGCAGAATAACTGAGGCAGAAGAACGGATAAGTTTCCTGGCAGACAGAATGGTGGAATTCATTGCTGTGGAACAGAATAAAGAAAAAAGAATGAAAAGAAATGAAGACAGCCTAAGAGACCTCTGGGACAACATTAAACACAACAACATTCGCATTATAGGGGTCCCAGAAGGAGAAGAGAGAGAAAAAGGACCAGAGAAAAATATTTGAAGAGATTATAGTTGAAAACTTCCCTAACATGGGAAAGGAAATAACCACCCAAGTCCAGGAAGCACAGTGAGTCCCATAGAGGATAATCCCAAGGAGAAACACGCCGAGACACATAGTAATCAATTTTGCAAAAATTAAAGACAAAGAAAATTATTGAAAGCAACAAGGGAAAAACAACAAATAACATAAAAGGGAACTCCCATAAGGGTAACAGCTTATTTCTCAGCAGAAACTCTACAAGCCAGAAGGAAGTGGCATGGTATACTTAAAATGGTGAAAGGGAAGAACTTACATCCAAGATACTCTACCCGGCAAGGATCTCATTCAGATTCGATGGAGAAATCAAAAGCTTTACAGACAAGAAAAGATAAGAAAACTCAGCACCACCAAACCAGCTCTACACCAAATGCTAAAGGAACTTCTCTAAGTGGGAAACACAAGAGAAGAAATAGACCTACAAAAACAACACAAAACAATTAAGAAAATGATCACAGGAACATACATATCGATAATTACCTTAAACGTAAATGGATTTAATGCTCCAACCAAAAGACACAGGCTTGCTGAATGGATACAAAAACAAGACCCATATATATGCTGTCTACAGGAGACACACTTCAGACCTAGGGACACATACACACTGAAAGTGAGGGGATAGAAAACGATATTCCATGCAAATGGAAATCAAAAGAAAGCTGGAGTAGCTATACTCATATCAGATAAAATAGACTTTAAAATAAAGAATGTTACAAGAGACAAGGAAGGGCACTACATAATGATCAAGGGATCAATCCAAGAAGAAGATATAACAATTATAAATATATATGCACACAACATGGGAGCACCTCAATACATAAGGCAACCGCTAACAGCTATAAAAGGGGAAATCAACAGTAACACAATAATAGTGGGGGACTTTAACACCTCATTTACACTAATGGACAGATCATCCAAAATGAAAATAAATAAGGAAACAGAAGCTTTAAATGACACAATAGACCAGATAGATTTAATTGATATTTATAGGACATTCCATCAGAAAGCAGCAGATTACACTTCTCAAGTACGCATGGAATATTCACCAGGATAGATCTCATCTTGGGTCACAAATCAAGCCTCAGTGAATTTAAGAAAATTGAAATCATATCAAGCATCTTTTCTGACCGCAATGCTATGAGATTAGAAATGAATTACAGGGAAAAAAACGTAAAAAACACAAACACATGTAGGCTAAACAATAGGTTACTAAATAACCAAGAGATCACTGAAGAAATCAAAGAGGAAATCAAAAAATACCTAGAGACAAATGACAATGAAAACACAACAATCTAAAATCCATGGGGGGCTTCCCTGGTGGCGCAGTGGTTGAGAATCCGCCTGCCGATGCAGGAGACACGGGTTCGTGCCCTGGTCCGGGAAGATCCCACATGCCGCAGAGCAACTAAGCCCGTGAGCCATGGCCGCTGAGCCTGTGCGTCCGAAGCCTGTGCTCCGCAATGGGAGAGGCCACAACAGTGAGAGGCCCGCATACCGCAAAAAAAAAAAAAAAAAAAGAATAAATAAATAAAATCCATGGGATGCGGCAAAAGCAGTTCTAAGAGGGAAGTTTATAGCTATACAAGCCTACCTCAAGAAACAGGAAAAATTTCAAAAAAACAATCTAACCATAGACCTAAAGGAACTAGATAAAGAAGAGCAAACAAAACCC
The DNA here is from genome assembly GCF_026419965.1 of Kogia breviceps. NCBI lineage: Eukaryota > Metazoa > Chordata > Mammalia > Artiodactyla > Physeteridae > Kogia > Kogia breviceps. Next base: position 117,443,621 of record NC_081311.1, on the reverse strand, counting down.
AAAGTTAGCAGAAGGAAAGAAATCATAAACATCAGAGCACAAATAAATGAAATAGAAACAAAGAAAATAGCAAAGATCAATAAAATTAAAAGCTGATTTTTTGAGAAGATAAACAAAATTGATAAACCATTAGCCAGACTCATCAAAAAAAATGAGGGAGAGGACTCAAATCAATAAAATTAGAAATGAAAAAGGAGAAGTTACAACAGACACTGCAGAAATACAAAGCATCATAAGAGACTACTACAAGCAACTCTATGCCAATAAAATGGACAACCTGGAAGAAATGGACAAATTCTTAGAAAGGTATAACCTTCTAAGGCTGAACCAGGAAGAAATAGAAAATATGAACAGGTCAATCACAAGTAATGAAATTGAAACTGTGATTAAAAATCTTCCAAAAAACAAAAGTCCAGGACCAGATGGCTTCACAGTTGAATTCTATCAAACATTTAGAGAAGAGCTAACACCCATCCTTTTCAAACTCTTCCAAAAAATTGCAGAAGAAGGAACACTCCCAATCTCATTCTATGAGGCCACCATCATCCTGATGCCAAAACCAGACAAAGATACTACAAAAAAAGAAAATTACAGACCAATATCACTGATGAATATAGATGAAAAAATCCTCAAGAAAATACTAGCAAACAGAATCCAATAGCACATTAAAAGGATCATACCCCATGATCAAGTGGGATTTATCCCAGGGATGCAAGGATTCTTCAATATACGCAAAACAATCAATCTGATACACCATATTAACAAATTGAAGAATAAAAACCATATGATCATCTCAATAGATGTAGAAAAAGCTTTTGAGAAAATTCAACACCCATTTATGATAAAAGGTCTCCAGAAAGTGGGCACAGAGGGAACATACTTTAACATAATAAAGGCCATATATGACAAACCCACAGCAAACATCATTCTCAATGGTGAAAAACTGAAAGCATTTCCTCTAAGATCAGGAACAAGACAAGGATGTCCACTCTCACCACTACTACCCAACATAGTTTTGGAAGTCCTAGCTACAGCAATCAGAGAAGAAAAAGAAACAAAAGGAATACAAACTGAAAAAGAAGTAAAACTGTCACTGTTTGCAGATGATACTATACATAGAGGATCCTAAAAATGTCACCAAAAAACTACTAGAGCTAATCAATGAATTTGGTAAAGTTGCAGGATACAAAATTAATGCACAGAAATCTCTTGCATTCCTATACACTAATGATGAAAAATCTGAAAGAGAATTTCAGGAAACATTCCCACTTACCATTGCAACAAAAAGAAAAAAATGCCTAGGCATAAACCTACCTAGGGAGACAAAAGACCTGTATGCAGAAAACTATAAGACACTGATGAAAGAAATTAAAGATGATACCAACAGATGGAGAGATATACCATGTTCTTTGATTGGAAGAATCAACATTGTGAAAATGACTATACTACCCAAACCAATCTAAAGATACAATGCAATCCCTATCAAATTACCAATGACATTTTTTACAGAACTAGAACAAAAAATCTTAAAATTTGTATGGAGACACAAAAGACCACAGAAAGCCAAAGCAGTCTTGAGGGAAGAAAACAGAGCAGGAGGAATCAGACTCCCTGACTTCAGACTATACTACAAAGCTACAGGAAACAAGACAGTATGGTACTGGCACAAAAACAGAAATATAGATCAATGGGACAAGATAGAAAGCCCAGAGTTAAACCCATGCACCTATGGTCAACTTATCTATGACAAAGGAGGCAAGGATATACAATGGAGAAAAGACAGTCTTTTCAATATGTGGTGCTGGGAAAACTGGACAGCTACATGTAAAAGAATGAAATTAGAACACTCCTTAACACCATACACAATAATAAACTCAGAATGGATTCGAGACCTAAATGTAAGACCGGACACTATAAAACTCTTAGAGGAAAACATAGGAAGAACACTCCTTGACATAAATCACAGCAAGATCTTTTTTTGATCCACCTCCTAGAGTAATGGAAATAAAAACAAAAATAAACAAATGGGGGCTTCCCTGGTGGCGCAGTGGTTGAGAATCCGCCTGCCGATGCAGGAGACACGGGTTCGTGCCCTGGTCCGGGAAGATCCCACATGCCGCGGAGCAACTAAGCCCGTGAGCCATGGCCGCTGGGCCTGTGCGTCCGGAGCCTGTGCTCCGCAACGGGAGAGGCCACAACAGTGAGAGGCCTGCATACGGCAAAAAAAAATATATATATATAAAAAATAAACAAATGGGACCTAATGAAAGTTAAAAGCTGTTGTGCAGCAAAGGAAACCATAAACAAGATGAAAAGACAACCCTCAGAATGGGAGAAAATATTTGCAAATGAATCAACAGACAAAGGATTAATCTCGAAAATATATAAACAGCTCATGCAGTTCAATATTAAAGAAACAAACAACCCAATCCAAAAATGGGCAGAAGACCTAAATAGACATTTCTCCAAAGAAGACATACAGATGGCCAAGAAGCACATGAAAAGCTGCTCAACATCACTAATTATTAGAGAAATGCAAACCAAAAGTACAATGAGGTATCACCTCACAACAATTAGAATGGCATCAGCAGAAAATCTACAAACAACAAATGCTGGAGAAGGTGTGGAGAAAAGGGAACCCGCTTGCACTGTTGGTGGGAATGTAAATTGATACAGCCACTATGGAGAACAGTATGGAGGTCCCTTAAAAAACTAAAAATAGAATTACCATATGATCCAGAAATCCCACTACTGGGCATATACCCAGAGAAAACCATAATTCAAAAAGAGTCATGCACCCCAATATTCATTGCAGCACTATTTACAATAACCAGGTCATGGAAGCAACCTTAATGCCCATTGACAGATGAATGTCTAAAGAAAATGTGGTAAATATATACAATGGAATATTACACAGCCATAAAAAAGAACGAAATTGAGTCATTTGTTGAGACGTTGATGGATCTAGAGACTGTCATACAGAGTGAAGTAAGTCAGAAAGAGAAAAATAAATATCGTATATTAACACATCTATGTGGAACCTAGAAAAATGGTACAGATGAACTGGTTTTCAGGGCAGAAGTTGAGACACAGATGTAGAGAACACCAAGGGGAGAAAGCCATGGGTAGGGTGGGGTGGAGATAGTGGTGTGATGAATTGGGCGATTAGGATTGACATGTATACACTGATGTGTATAAAACTGATGACTAGTAAGAATCTGCTGTATAAAAAAATAAACAAAATTAAAAAATTAAAAAAAAAAAAAAGAAATAGTGCTTAAAGCCATTCAACTGGACTGAGTCATTAAAGGACCGAAGAAGGGGAGCGTCTGAAACTGGCGTTGTTAATCAGAAGAGGAAGAGCCAGGAAGGGAGGCTACAGAGGAGTACCTGGTAGAATGATAAGAAAACCAAGAGACTGTGAGATCATTGAATCCAAGAAAAGAAATAAGTGTTGGATGTGTATTCAATGCTGCTGAAACATCAAGTAGCAAAAGCCAGTGTACATGACCATCAGGTTTAGAGACATGGAAATCACTGACACCTGAGCTTGGATGGGGTTGTCAGGAGCAAAGCCTCTTTTATCAGAGTGGATAAAGGTGAGAAAGTGGCTGGAGAATGTTAAGCTCAGGATGTTTTTCTATGATGGAAATATCTGAGGGGAAAGGAGAGGTTAAATGCATTAAGCTACTTCTTCAAATTTGAACTCCCAGTAACAACACCAACAAGTATTAAATTGCTATGGGAAATTGGCTTGGCATTTCTTTTTCTTTCTTTTTCAAAATTGGCTGTGTTGGGTCTTCGTTTCTGTGCGAGGACTTTCTCTGGTTGTGGCAAGTGGGGGCCACTCTTCATTGCAGTGCGCAGGCCTCTCACTATCTCACTATCGCGGCCTCTCTTGTTGAGGAGCACAGTCTCCAGACGTGCAGGCTCAGTAGTTGTGGCTCACGGGTCTAGTTGCTCCGTGGCATGTGGGATTTCCCAGACCAGGGCTCGAACCCATATCCCCTGCATTAGCAGGCAGATTCTTAACCACTCCGCCACTAGGGAAGCCCCTGGCTTGGCATTTATTACAGGGGAGATATGCACAGTAGTTTGTTTTGGGGGGAGGGTGGAACTATAGGTTACCCACCCATCCTAGAATGAAATGTGTGCTCACCTTACAAAATGCTATGGAATCCCTGAGGGTGAGGGACAAAGCTTTATCCTCCATTCTGTCCTAACCAAAAGTCCTAGCTCAGCCCTCAGAAAACAATCCATGTTTTCCTCCTCAAAACCCTACTAAGACACTCTGTATCTGAAGCAGTCTACCTTAAAGACTTGTTTCTTTTTGCAGGAGCTCTTCAATATCTGCACAGCCTTGCCGGCAGCTAGGAGGCCCGTCCATTAATGAAATGTTAATGACTGAATTAGACCTGTAATAACTGAAGTAGGAGGCACTGCTGTGAGTCCATTAGCATCCTCAGACCCTGCTGAGGAACAAGTAAACACTGCACACAATGAGAAAACTTTCGGCACAAGAGTTGGAAGTGTTACACAGGTGTTTTCACATGGAAAATGACATTTCCCTGAAACAGGATTAGTTTATTTAGGAAAGCTAATCCCAGTCACTATATTTCTTCAGACAAAAATAAAGACTGAAAGATGGATGATGTACTTATTCAAAAGTGTTTTGATTTTTTAAATTCCAATATTGCACAATTGTTTTTGCAAAACTTTTTAGGATAACTTCCATTTGTCAGTTGCCAATTATTCCCAATAACTATGTCTCTTCTTTTCCTCTCACCTGGTTCTTATAATGATTTGTTTTTAGTTTTCTTATACTCCCTTCTTTTCAACTATTTATTGCTTTTATGCTTCAGGTAAACCCTACAATCTTTGCAATACCATCTATCCTTTTTTAAAAAGGGGAAAAACATAGGGAGATTTAGGACACTTTTTAAATCTTGATTAATATAAGATGATTGTAGAATTCACTCCTGAGATGTAAATATAAATCATATGACATATAAAGTGAAAGCTGTTATGTATTAGCATCTAGCTCAATTCAATAATATATTGTTCTTGTAATAAGCTTGAAGATTTACCATTTTTATTTAAACATATATTGTAATTCAATAATACTTGAATTGTAGCAACTTGATGTGAAGTAAAAATAATTGCTATCTCAAGTTATTACAAAAGACAGAATAGCTAAGGCTAACTCTATTAGATTTCTTTATCATGTCTACTGTGGGTCTTATTATTTTCCCATATTCATATCTGGATCTCTAACCACAGTTAAAAATAATGTATATGTGGTTTGAGGATTAGACCTTAGGGTTTGCTAGACGTGTGCTTTAGAAATACACATACTATGAAAAAAATAGCTACAAAAAAGTATCATATTATTGTTTTTGTTACATAAAATATTATATATCAAATAAAGTAGTTCAATAATATGTATTGCATTTTATGTTTAACCTCAAACATCCTTCCAGGTCCTTAGTTCTAGATTTACTGATAACTAGTTATGTGGTACTAGACAAGTCCTTTAACCTTTCAGGTATTTTTAAAAAATCTTTAAAAAGAAAGTTTATAAAGGATAAAAACTATAGATATTTAAATTTTACATTTCTATAAACTTAAAATTTATATAATTATGGTTTTTGATATATTAAACATTCAAAGGTGAAATAGGAGATAGAAAGAATTTAAAAGGTGCATTACAAATCCATCAGCTAACTCTGTCCCACAAAAAAAGGAGAAGTCATATCAGGGAAACCCAAATTCACAGGAAAAAAATAGAGTCTACATGAGTACAAAATAAATATTTTAACAGAATTCGCAAACACCACAAATCATAAAACGTATTTGTTTGAACAAACTGTACTGTAGTATAGCCCTTAAGAGGTTGGATTAAAAGGGACAAATCAAAATACCAGAATGTTTCTTTTTTAAAACCTAAATGTTGGTTTATTATGCAAATCATTTGCTCCTTGATTTACACATCTGGAGTGTTGTGGTTAACTCTGGACCTTAAAACACAGACACATGGCACTTCCACATACACACACACACCCACCCACCATCTTGGTTCTTGAGATCTTTGTCAGTTTTCTTATTTCATTTCAGCTTGCTATCTGAATTCAAGGGAAGAAGGTCTGCACAGTATTTGCAAATAGCAAGCATGACACTTGACTTGAAATTTAGACCATGCAAACTGGCCTATAAAGATGAGATCAGTGACACAGTAACACCTGACAAGAATTATCATTTTGATTACAGCTAATGGAATGCTTTTCTTCATTCAGAACTCCCAGAGTCTGTAAACACGGCCTTACAATTTTAAATGGATAAGAAAGAGAAATCCATCAAGCCCAAAATGGTACAGTGATAACTATGAATATGTAATTTGTGGATAATCAACTGAAGGTATTTTCCAGAAGAGCCAAAGTTCAAGTATGGTACATACTGGTAGTATAAACACCATATGAGCTACTACGAAATAATGGGCTCATAAAATCACTCACAATAATAATAGTGAGTTTAAAGACAATTTGAAGCAGTAAGCTATGGAGCTTTGAACTGAATCTCAGCATTTAAGATTGGATTTCTGCTTTTTCCTGGACAACTACTGATTCCAGAATCAAATATCAAATGGCTTTTGTAACGTGAAATGTATCCCCCAAAGTTATGTGTTTTCTTTTTGTCTTTAGTTAAGTATTAATTATTTTATGGAATAATGAACAGACTATCCATAAGACTTCATCAGTACAAAATTTCAAGGGAAAAGTCTAAACATATCATTTTTCAATAACAATAAACTCCTGTTAGCAATATATGTGTAATCATCCCCTATGTCAAAGAACAGGATTGCGGTTATAAAGAAGTATAGAAAATGCCACATGTTCTCAAAGTTCCTAGAATTCTAAAATGTTTGCCATGTAATAGAATACACAAATATCCCATTATTTTGGAATTATAATATATGGCTTATCCCACTATTAAAAATAGCATGAAATTTTCCAAAGTAAGATTGATCAGGATTTAATTAACTTTGCACCCAAAGGATTGGTGAAGCCCTATCATATTAGATAACTTAATAGAGATCCCAGGGTCCATGAAGCACAGATGATATTCTACGTTATTTGGAACAGTATTGGTCCTTCTTCAGATTGCTGTGTGAATATCCATTCGCCCTTGCTCTAAAAAAATTATAATGTAGAAGGTAAAAATCTTAATTGTAATCTGTAATCGCCAGCACTGACACTCTCTCATTGTTTCTCCTGTATTAATAACACTTGCAGAACATCTCTCTAATACACTAAATTGTAGAGAGAGAGCAAGGCCTTTTAACTAATCAAATAGCTATTGTATTAATTCATTTTTTTGTACATCTTTTTATAAAATTATACTAAGCACATATTGCGTATGAAACAGTTTATTTTTATGTGCTGGTGGTCCACTGCTCTCAAAAATTTTCAAGTTCAATAGGACATATCTATTCATTCATTTGGTGTTTTTGGCATATTTCCTGAATCCAGATATTCCAAGCACTGCTGTAAATACCAGAGACACAGACATGAAGAAAACTGCCAGTCTCTATTTTCATGAGGCTCATCATGGGGAAAGTAAAAATTGTTGTTTAAATGTCATAAGAGATAAAAGGAAATAAATATGAAGGTTAAAAAATGACACAGTGTCTGACTTCACAAAGAGTGGAGAGGTGCTGGAGGAGACAGGAGGGTCAAGAACTTGTAACCAAAAGGAAACTGTGATCATATTGGTTTGGTGGTAAATATAATACCTTTGTAACGTCGGAGCCATCACATATGCTTTCTCGGCTATTTAACAATGGAATGCATTCTATACCTGTGTTTTTACTGTGAATTATTACTAGGTGTAGTAAGATGACTTGAGACACATAAACTTCAAAATGCCTTCAGATCACTTGACTAGGAACAAAGAAAGGCTTGATAGAAAAAAGGGGTCAAGAACGTTGGTTAGAGGATAGGAACTTGTGAAACTAGTAACAGTATTGGACTTTAACCTGGACTTTAACAATGACCGTACCTGTCATTTCCCAGGATGATAACATTTTCTGCTTTTCTGCCAATTTTTTTTAATCCAGAGGAATTTCTCCCTTGATCAGAGGGGCAGAGATTATTCTGTCTCTGGTTAAGATGTATATTGCAGAGGTTCATATTCACTAGTCTGTCCTGCCTATTTTGACAAGTACTTTCCAATTGCTTTATGGGTTCTCAGAATCACATTTAGCTTCCAATTAGATTTTATATTGTAAATGCTTTCCATTTACCATTGATTTCTTGAGCTTTCAGGTCTATCCTTTGCGAAGAAAAGAGGAAAGTTTACATGTGTTCCTCTAGGTTAATTCTACTCAGCAGAACTTGTCAGTGGTGACTAGAACTGTGTTTTTAATCAGAACTCCAAGTGTTCAGGCTTGGCAATTAATCAGTTGCTTGCTAAAAATGTAACTACCGAATTATCAGATATTCTGGTTATATTCCAGCAAATCTGAAGGGAGTTCTGGGGTGAAATAGACATAGATGACTTCTACATCTCACTATGAGTTACCGTCTACCCAGAATTATTTTTTTGTATATTTTCCTCCTTGCAAATTTGAGTTCAAAGGAGCCTAATGACTGTTGCTTTCTCCCTTATCTGTTACTATTCACGCGTTCAAGATGCAATTTGAATGTCAACACAACTGACTCTAGTAAAAGGGAAGTGGAAGAGTTAGTGCTATCCTGAGGGTAGAGAAGCAACAGAGTAAGGTTTTTAACAACAAAAGCAAAGGCAAAGTTGTCTCCCTCAGGTCAATTTCCAACAAAATGGGTGGGCACAGCCCAATCCTCTCCATGAAGAGCAAGGCAGAGAAGGACCAAGAGGAGATTTTGCACTATGGACTGGATGGCTCCACATTGGATGCAAACAGCAATCCTAATGTCAGAAGCTCAGTGATGCTTTGTTTAATCCTATAGCTTTGGGCCAAGGGGACACATTCTGGAGGAGAAAGAAAGAGAAGGTAACAGGAAAAATTATGTTCTCTGCAAACAGCCCTATTTTCTCCAGTAGATCTCTATAAATACACTGATTCACCATAAGCTCTGAGGCAAGGAAAGGAAAATAATTGTTAAGTTCTTACTTGGTACTGTGTTCTTTATATATAATTTCATTTTATCTTCACAGATCACTGCAAATTAATGTCTATTTTGACATGAAGAAACTGAGGCTTAGGAAGTTAGTCAGCTGAGAGTTGCGCTGCATGTCTCTAAAGGCCAAGTTCCACTCACTAGGCTTTATACAATATGGGTTCCTTCCATGGCTCTGAGTATTCTGACTGAATGGGTCTGAGGTGGGACCCAGGATTCTGCAGTTTACTAAGTTTTCCAGGTGATTCCTCTAACTAATCAGTTTTGTCAATCATAGCAACAGTCTCTCACAGTAAACATCTCAGTGTATTGAGAAAAAAAAAAAAAAAACAGTTGTAAAGACAATGCATCAAGAACACCTTGCAGTAAGTAAAAGAAGTTATTTTTCTGAATCATCAGAAATATGTCTTCAGGGCAAGACAATGCATGAATATGCAATTGCAAAGGAAAAGATATAGATAAGAGTCTCCTGTGATGGTGACCCAGAGCTATACAGGGATGTACCTTAGAGGGTCAGAGCAAATAAAATAGACATTGTAAATTTCAAATGGAAAATGATTCTTTGGCTAAGGGAGGAAAGAGAGAAAGAAAGTGAGGTGCTGATTGGTAGTGGAAGACATTAAATCCCTTCCCCTCCATTCCAGTGTCAGTGACTTCCTAAAAGGTGGAAAGGAAGAGGATCACTCTGATACCAAACCGAAGGAATGGAGCTGATGCCTCTGTTAAAGAGAGACATCAATTAGCCTGCGGAGTTTTTTCATATTCAGCGGAGTTCCTGAGAGTGCTAGAAAGCTGAACAATGAAGCAAAGAGCTCCAAGGTCTTACAGGCCCATCAAGAAAATAGATAAAGCTTAAGGGGCTGCAAGGGATGTGAATGGATTATGCATATGAACCCTGGAAGTTTTAGTGTTTCTATGCAATCATTATACTTCAAGGATGGTTACATGATATTTTCTTTCATTTTAATTTTGTTAGACATCAGTGGAGAGGGTATTCTTCAGCTATGTCTGGGAGGATGCAGGAAGAGGAAGTATCTCAGCCCTCTCTTTACAGATCCCACTCATCTTTTTTAACAAATCTCCATCAGATCCTCTCGAGGCCAACACTATAGCCAGCAGAGCCAGATCACAGAGGCTTCCATTACTTCAGGTCAGCTGGGCAGGAGCATACAGGGACTGATGACAACACCAAAGTCACAGCCATGAAAATGTCTATGAATCAGTTCCCAACCTTGCCTGAAATTACAATGCCCAAGCAGCAATTCAGACTAATTAATTCATAATCTCTGACCGTGAGGTTCAGGCATCAGTATTCTCAAAAGTATCAAAGATGATCCCAATAACTGGCTAGTGCTGAAAACCACTAGTGTGAGACTCTGCAAAATCTTTAACCTCTGAGAGAAACAGGCAAACATCCTGTAATGGAGAAAATGGAACTTAGTGAAAATGACACCTGTAAATATAGTTAGTAGTTACATATTTGTTTTGAAACACAGAATGTATTCAGGCATAGCATTCTTTTACTTCTAAATCAATTCTAATTTCATATGTCCCAATTTAAATATGTTAAAAAATCTTTCATATTATCCAGGAAGAAATGCATTAACATTAGAGAACTTAAATGACCATACACACTCATGACCAGGTCATCACTGATGGAGGTGGCAATTACGCAACTAGTACCTAAACAGAAAACCTCTCCTATTTAGGTGATTTAGTATTATAAAATTTAAAATAAAAATAAATTTACAAAAAGTTTTTAATAATAATAATCATTAATTCAGTCCTTGATTCTGGATCAACCAAAACCCCAATTTCATAATGTCAAAGGGAGACTGTTTCCAATGTGATCTTTTGTACCTGATTTATTGGAAAACTAAATTTTTCTCTCTCCCTCCGTTTCCACTCTTCTTCTGTTTGTTTGTTTGGTTTAGTGTTTAGGATGGATGACTATTGTGAAGAGGTCTGGTAAAAGATAACATGGGATCAATAGAAGCAATTCTGTCCCACAGAAAGCCAGATTATTAATACGCTAAGCTCCTTGATGTCCAAATTTCTCAACTCCAAGGTAAGGAAAGTATTAGATCTAGGACTTTGAGGCCCTTCTGCATCATATACTTTGTAGAGAACAGAAATCCGGATTAGGAACCAAGGGCTAGGATAAGTAAACACAGTGCTGGGGTTAACAAGTTGTGCTATCTTGAGCAAATCACTTAACCAAACTCTCTGACATTAATTTTTTTCATCTGTCCACTAAAGGGCTTGGATGACACTGAAGGGCTTAGTCCCTTCTAACTTGAACTTCTTTGGCATAGTTTTAGATCTGTGACCTATGGAGATAATTGCATTTTGGGGAGTTTGATGACAATTCATTTCATTTGTTGTAAATCAGATGTAGGGGGAATAAACAAGTTATGTAGGGTTCCCAGAAGAGACTGGAAAACATTTCTTTCCTGTAACTGTGCTTTTTATAATTGCAGGTTACACAAATTTCCATATTATTTCAGTTGCAGAAGGTCTGCTCAACATTGATTTAGAGCCTTCAGATGACATTAAATATGTACGTTCTATGAAATGACATTGTATGTACATATAATTAAAGATTCTGGGGTGTGTTTTTGGACAAAATGTTGTTGCTGCAATAAAAAAAAAAAAAGGAAAGAAAGGGAAAAAAAGGCTGAATCCCAAAACTAAACAAAACCTCAAACACCAAAAGCTGCATAAATCAAAGCTTAAAATCTGACTGGTAACAGCAGGACCAGATCCATCAGTATAAACTGACGGAGGTGTGGTTTCCAAACCTACTCAATCCACTTGTATACACAAAGCTTGAATTTACTGGGCTTTGCAGGGGTGACCATTTGCTTCTATGGCTCAAGCTTTGTTTCCTTGAGGGTTTCTCAGTCTGTCTGCCTCTTGAACAAACTGCACGAGATGCGGTTTTTTGTTTTTTTTTTGGCCCGAGCCTTTTGCATTCCTCTTAGTCTTTCTCCTTTTAAGGTAAAATGGGTTTGTTTGGGTTTTTTTGCAGTACGTGGGCCTCTCATTGCTGTGGCCTCTCCCGCTGCGGAGCACAAGCTCCGGACGCGCAGGCTCAGCGGCCATGGCTCACGGGCGCAGCTGCTCCACGGCATGTGGGATCTTCCCAGACCGGGACACGAACCCGTGTCCCCTGCATCGGCAGGCGGACTCTCAACCACTGTGCCACCAGGGAAGTCCGGTAAAATGGGTTTTAATTCATGTTAAAGCCAATGAAATTTGGCATATTCTGATTCTAAGGCATGATTTCTTTCCATATAGCTTTTGTAGGATAATGATCTCTATATATTTGAAAATCAGAAGAATCAGGCTAAAAGACTCATTGAGAGGTCATTTAAGCCACATTCCTACCTTCACACACATATACCCTAGAACAGAGAAGTGAGCTTCTGAAAGCCGTCCCCCACTTATTCTGCTGAAAAAAAAAAAAAAAGTTTCATTTGAACAAATCATTTTAACAGGATGCCAATATTTACTTATTCCTAGCACCTAAATGATGGTCAGAGATATTGGACCATATGGAATGACAGGCCTGGATTAGAGGCAAAGAAGAAACACACTCTTCCATTGCTGTCACTTTGACCCACGTTACACATGTGAGACTTACACCGATAAGAGATTCACATCTTCTGATCTGCACATTTTCCCAGAGACAAACTGTACACTATGTGAACATTAAACTGATGTTGCACATAACTTGGTGCTTCAGAAGTGTCAGCTGCATATACTGTCTTTATACGCTAGATCACAGTCCTTGGAAGGGCCATTGCTTGCAGCTACTGGATAAAAATGACAATTCTTCCTACACAGTACTTTTTGGGCACATATGCTGAAATATTTGATTTTTTACTACGTTTTAGGCTATCTTGGTAAGGATTCTGCTACCTCAGACATATGAGGACCCAGAATCAAAACGATGCTGATTTTCAGCCATGCTTTCATTTAGGGCTACAAGCAGAAAATTAAAGACCTTGAATTCTCTCCTTCCTCATATCCGAATCCAACACTTCTCTAAATATTTACATCTGAAAAAAATTATAAAGTCTCTAAAATAAAATACATGTATGATAAAAGAGTGTATGAAAGAATTCAAGTCTTTTAGCCTTTTATCAGACCTCTTATTTATATAATAGGAATATCCATTAACATAGGAAAAATTTCAGACTATTTACTGGTTTTGCAGACACAAGTCAACTGGTTTATCTCTAGGTCTCATTTGAGAAATTTACTTAAATAATCTTTGCTTGTCATGGTGGCTAAGATTTGAAAGAATATATGTATATTAGTATATTATTAGCATTATTAGTACAACAGTATATAGTATATATATATATATATACAATAGTGTATATATCTATATATATCTATATGGTCTCCACAGAGCAGGAAATCCCATGATGTTAGAACATCTGACTTACTCTGAGGCGAAGAACTTTTAACTATTGATGCTCTTTGGTCCGAAGGCAAAGAAGGAGTTTAGCTCTGAGAAGGCACCATTTTTTAAAACGCAAACCATTTTCTCTCTTTGGGATACTGTCTCATATATTTCCATGTCTAAATGTCTCTTATTTTTTCAAAACTCGGTGAAATTGTCACCTTTTCCATAAATCAGTTTGGCTGAAGTTTACGGGCAAAAGCAATCTTCCTAAAAACTCTCATAATACTTTATCTGTATTCTCTTTATATTACTTCGTGCTTCTGGTTTTATTTTTGTCTGTGTGTTTATTTATAATGTTCCTTGAAATAATAATAATAATCATCATCATCCTTATTCCTCTCATCCTGTTTTGCATCTTATACAATGCCTGGCACAATACCTTGAATAATGTAGATACTTAATGCACATTTTTGAATACATGAAAGAGAGATATAACACTGTTAATCTGTTTTAGGGTGTGACAGTATCTCTATTGCACTTCTTAACATTCTGTTTCCAGCCTAAAAGAGAGAAACAGTTTGCTCTTTAGGATTTTGCATCCTGCACCAACCTCAAGTTCTGAACTTAAACTAAAATCTGGCTCCTTTTGAATCAAGAAGTACTTTGTTTCCTCTGTCTTCTTCAGAGTCCTGAGCTGCTTTGAAAACTCGCTGGGATTCTGTGAGATGTGCAATGACAGCAGATTCTTCTAACCGACCATCCCAGATATTTCTAGGAATTAAGTCTATAGTCTCCTGAGCTATGTCAGGTAACAGAGGATCATCCACAGGCCAAATGATGAAATTATAACTAGGATTTCCACTTAACAACAGACCCAACAAATGAACAATGCCCGGAATATACATATGGTTACAAATACAAGTGGCTGCCTTCGTTCCTCACAGAAGTCTTCTCTGCGATCAATAATCCTAGCAGGGCTCACTGAGTGAATTGCCACCAGGTTCTCAGAAACAAAAGTTTATTTTATTTTTTGTAATACCTTAGGTTAGAGAAGAACAACATTAGCAGAGGTCCACCTTATCAAAATATAAAGAAAAGTTAGGTATACCATAAAGTCACCTCGGCCACTTGAAATTTTGGTCCTAAACTATCATAGACCTTATTTGAATTTTTGCTGAAACCATCATTGCTTAGAAATTATTAGAATGTATCTAAGATGATAAATAAAGTCTAAGTATGTTAAGGGAAAAGATTAATACATTTGACTCAATTTTTGAAGTTTAACGCATAAGAACAATTGCAACGCAAATGTCCTACTGGGTTAAGCTATTTGCTGCATATAATTGATAAAGTCATATAATGTTACATATAAAGTATTTCTACAACTCAATAAGAATAAAAATTTTAAAACTGACAAAATATCGTAGGCAATTCACTGAAAGATATCACTGATAGGAAATACACATCTGAAAAGGCAACCCATTTCTGTTCAAATAAAATGACTTTTTAAAGAAGCTTCTTTTCAACTATCAAATGAGAAATATTGGAAAGTTTGAAAATGTCTAGAGCTAATGTGGTAGCTATCACCTTTATAGTGACAATAAATCCTAAAATTGAATCTCTACATGTCCTTTGACTCAGCCTTTCTACTTCTGGGAACTTATTTATAAAAATGTACTCACAATACAAGCACATATATAAAAATGTATTGCAGTATTATGTATAATAGTACAAATTTTTGAAGAAACAGTGTCCATCAATGGAAAGGATTAAAGTAATTCATCATATATTCATGTGATGCATGGATATGACATGTGAATATATGAATATCATAAGTTTGGAGCGAAGTGAGAGTAGCATCAACATATATTCACTACCGAATGTAAAATAGTCAGCTAGTGGGAAGCAGCAGCATAGCACAGGGAGATCAGCTCCGTGCTTTGCAATGACCTAGAGGGGGTGGGATAGGGAGGATGGGGGGGGAAGGCTCAAGAGGGAGGGGATATGGGGACATGTGCATGCATATGGCTGATCTGCTTTGTTGCGCAACAGAAACTAACACACTATTGTGAAGCAATTATACTCCAATAAAGATCTATTAAAAAAAAAAGAACCTAGGTAACTTGAATATGTTTATATGTGAAGAAAGCATGTTGAAGAACAATATAAATAGTATAATTTCATTTTATATAAAAATCAGGAAATTATTAATGTACATATACAAATAAGAATTAAAGGAATATGCATAAACCTTCTTGAAAAGGAATCTTTATGAGGTAGAATTATTGAACACATTCAATATCTATTGATAGAATACATTTCTCTATTGCTGGGATTTTGTACACATTTGTATTATTTGTTTTAGTCTGAAAACAATATATACATTCGTTCAAAGAATTTAAATAACATCTATCTGACAAAGTGCTGTGAACATTCAAATTGGTACAAATTATAAGAGAAATCTATTTTATTTTATTTTTTTTTTTTTTTTGCGGTATGCGGGCCTCTCACTGTTGTGGCCTCTCCCGTTGCGGAGCACAGGCTCCGGACGCACAGGCTCAGCGGCCATGGCTCACGGGCTTAGTTGCTCCGCGGCATGTGGGATCTTCCCGGACCAGGGCACGAACCCGTGTCTCCTGCATCGGCAGGCGGATTCTCAACCACTGCGCCACCAGGGAAGCCCAAGAGAAATCTATTTTAAAACTAACACCTTATATGTGCATTTGATGAAATATTTGTAGTTTAATCCATACGTTTTAGGTCATTAATCTCTGGCAAGATACCCAAAGACACTATTAAAGAATCAACAGAATGCTTATTGTTTATGACTTTTAACATTTAATACTTTCTTTTAAAATCAGTAAGGTATAGTTAAACTCTCTTCTTATAAAATTATTTAAGATCATTTCTCCTACTGAGTGTGGAGTGAACTTACAAATGTGCTGTATCCTATGATAAACTCTCATGTACACAGAATACTGATTAAAATAATTCTAAAAAAAAAATCCAAGAAAAGGCCAATGATATCCTTTCTCAAATCTTTCATAATGGTTACTCTCTGTTTTGACTCACTATATTTTAGTTACATTTTACTCCAATATTAAGACAAAATAGAACTTAAAATGTACAGGTGCTTTTAAAAAATCAAATAGGATTCTTACTTTACTCTCCCTAAAACTGCATTGCCATCAATAGCTGATAAATCAGTTGTTGACTTTTAAGTGGGCAGAAGTTATTACTGTTCTTCAGGAAGGCATAGATTCATTGTGCAATTAATATTCTTTTTGGAGTTTGTCTGTACCTTTTTTTCCGGCCAGACATTAAATAAAATAAATGATGTTTGGACTGGTCTTTTGCCTCAAAGTGATTTTATAAACCTCAAAAATATATTTAAATACATGTAAAATGCAATATAATACTCAGACTTTAATTCCAAAAACTTACAAAAATAACTTGATATTTTAATGACAATAAGTATGCCAAATATTATGCTTTTATAGTCCATAAGGGGAAAATGCCTTCATATATTTAATATTTTTCAACCACAACATAAGTAGTGATTTTCACTTAAAGTCGCTGAGACAATAAAAATATAAAACGGAATACAATCTCTGTTGGGTAGCATTAACCTTTACTCAGTCATTAAACAATGAGAAATACTGAGCTGTTTTTGTTATGGATTAAGAAAATGCTTTTGGAAACAGATAAACATTTGTCCCTGCTGGAAGCTCCTTCAGTGGTAATGCATCATTATGCTTGACCAGCCCTAGAAACCTAGGAAAGACAAAATATGTACATGTTGGTTGTTAAGCATATGTGATATGTTTTGCTTTGTCCCCTGGCAACCAGAAGATTTTTGAACTTTGCCAAAATCCAAACTTTTGAAACTCTTAAGCTGCTTAATTTTTATATTCATAGAATGTAACCCAAGGTAGAGTTTTGTTTGGAAAACTAATTGACTTGTGTTGCGACAGATTTTGTTTAACTTAGTTTTGTTTAACTTAAATGTTAGGCGCGACAGCTTCAATTCCAATCAGAGTCCATGCTAGTTATTTAGATCTACATGAATGGTTGAAGAATTTTAAAGATCACATCAATTTCATGTCTTTATCATGACTTGCAGTAGCCATGAAAGTGAAGTGGCTACAGACTTGCAATCAGAGGATGAGTGTTCTAATTTTGCTCAGCTCTGTTATTTAAACCAGTCTTGAGACTTCAGAAAATCATGTAATCCCTCTGGTCCCAGTTTCTTCATTTTTAAATTAAGGAGGTTCAATGAAAAGTTCAAAGAGTCTTAAAAAGTGTTTGAGGTATACATTCCCTCTTTTCAATGTGAGGGATGTAAAAGGTTTTCAGGATAGTGACACGTGACCACATAAGCCTCTCATTCTTACTCAGTCAATTCTTGACCCTGCATTCCATCCCCCAGACCTCCAGAATGCTCTGTTATATACCTTTTAATTCTAGAGCATAAATCCCACGAAAAATGCATTGGAAGTGTCATAAACTTTTAAAAATTATTTCTATGTTCATTATTACTGTTCACCATTAAAGATATTGAATCGTTTGTCCTCTTTTTAAAATTTGTCCACCCTTTCCCCTTATTCCATTTCCACATATGCCGGGGTAAACCATGCTCTTCCAATTTAATTTGATTACTGTTTTCACAAACAATGGACCAGCTTGAAAGACTGAACTAAACCATGGAATCCATTGTAAGTGACAAAACTTCTATATATACCATCTTTAAAAAGCATCTAACTTGCATCCTCAAATAATACCTCATATAAAGATGGATAGTTTTGTTGTCTTTAACATCCAGTTTGGTGATGTTATATCACTGTCTGTGACATTCAAAGGATATGGGGCCCATAAGTAAATATTTGTCACTGGAGACCATCGGCCTATGGCAAAATAGACACCAGAGCGCTACATAATTTGTGTTTGTTCAGAGAAAGACTATTCAGATTTTTTTTATTCTAATGATAAAAATATTGCTCTTGCTACTTGTTCCAGTAAAAGAGAAAAATATTCTTAAATGATAAAACAATAGTAGCTCCTTTGGTGAGTGATGCACCACTTAGTAATAATGCAGTAGGTTTTGAACAGATCTGTAGTTTTTCAAAGGCAAACATCAAATAGAAAGAAAAAGGTTATGTCACCTTCACCCTCACAGTACTGTCATTTATATGCTATCAGCTCATTAAATTCACATTAGGATACTCCATGGGACTTGAGTTGCTATTAGTGCACCTAAATGGCATAACAAAATCTCAGTTCACTTTAAGAGAGATGGCATTGCGACATTTTGTATTTCATCACTGAATTATTACAGTCTCAGATGCATTCTGCTGTGATGGTAATGGAAGGAGGAGTACAAGAGAGGAAAGCTGTCCATTTGTTGTGCCCCAGGGAGAGAAAAAGCAGAGTTTGATTTAAAAAAATGTAAGGAAGTGAAAGTAAAGCATTAACAATTTAACCCCTGTATCAAGGCTGAAAATACACAAGTAAAGGCAAATGTTACATTTTGAGATAGGCTCTAAGGAATTTAGGGTAAAGTGAACGTATTGAATGCTACAGGAGTTTGGGTGGTTAGCTGGTTTATGGTGATGGGTGGATGACTTTCAGGACTCTGTGTTACCTTTATAAAGTCCTTACTGGTAGCACACACTGTACTGTCCTTTTCTATTATATTCTCATTGATTCCGTCTTTGTGAAAAAAAGTATAGTAGCCTCTCAAAGGTAAATGATCCTGTGACAAATATTGTGAATATTGATAGTTCTCTCCATGATAAGAGAAGCCTTTCACGATGACAAAAACTTACTGTCTCCTATTCTGACTTCCATGCTTCCATGCAAGATTTCATGAAACAATTTTAGCACCATTTGCAATGATCAGACTGTGCATTTGCCAAGAGTAAAGTCACCAGCGGAAGAAGCCTGGCTTAGCAATGATTTACATATGATACCAGAATTAGTGTTGCCTCCAAAAACCAGTACACTTAGGAGAATTTTGTTGAATATTCAACCAAAAGAAATAAGCAGAGTATGTGCCTGGTATAATATGTTCCTATACTGAAATAGAGAAATAGACACGTTTATTATGAGATGAAATTGTGTAATAGTACAGCATGCTCTCTTCTAAAGATCATTTCTTAGTCACTTATATCACTATTTGCACAATATTTAAAATTGTAGTTGTGAAGGCACTTTAGACTTCATGGCTGTTGCTTTCTTCTGCATCAATTGTTACACAAAATAAAACGTACTGAATATGTGGAAAAATGAATACCGGTTGCTTGTTAGGAGATGTGGGTTGCAGCTGGAGCTCCATTGCTGAGTGTGTGGTTGATAACGCCAACCCCTTGAGTGTAGGTTTTCTCATCTAATAAAATGAAGGGGTTTAACTAGACTGTCATTGAGATTCCCTACAATTCTCAACATTTCTGTGTTACAGAAGAGAGCAGAGTGTTGGAAAAGGAGACCCAACGGGAGTCCGGGGTATTGGTCTTGGCTTGGCTATTAACAACCTGAGAACTAAATTAGCCATTTACTTACTCCAGGCCTTTGTTTACCTTTCTATGCAATAAGGCAAATTTTCTGATCTCTGAAACATCCTGAGATCTAAATTCATATGTTTTTTAATTCTCCAATCCTTTCCCAGCTCTATCACAATTTTACCTTGTGATATTGGACAAAGTATTAAAGCATATAGATTACTCATCATTCTCTTTGGAAATTATATTTAGCATACCCATCTACTCTTGAGAGTTTAGAAAATGTTGCTCAATATGATCCCAAATGAACAGCTGCAACTATCAACTAGCTGCAAACTTGTAAGGCATCTAGTTTTATCTCTGCCTCTTTAAAGTCACAGTCTCCCACAACTTTCTAGTCTCTTAACCTCAGCCTGATTCACTCATTAGTTTATCTGCCTAACACCCATAGCCATCTGATTTCATAACCATCCTAATAAGATAAGGAAAATGAGATCCACACAGGATAAATGACTCATCCAAAGTGACATAGCAGAGAACTACGGTCAGGGTAGACTTTAAGTCTGGTAAATTTCAGTGTGATGCTTGTTCAGCCAGTGTCCTACTGAGTTAAGGGTCTTCACCTATTCTTTTGTTCAGCTTTCACAAGGCTGACAGAAGGGTGAATTCTTTGAGAGGGTTTTGTATTCACTACAAAGTAAGTTGTTGAAAAATGATAAGACTTTAATGGTAAGATATGAAGAATCAACCAGCATTGAGTGTGAATTTTTCAAGGGAAACCAATTCATTTATGGTGCTCTCTGAAATGAATGAGCAGTAGATAGATGATTGTTTGCTCAACCTGAGAGGGTGTTCTTATCCATATTTAATGCAGTCGAAGTATGCTTGGAATTGCAGTCTAACTTCTATTTGTCTTTATATCCCCAAGCCAACTGCAAAGGCTGGGTGGCATAAGGTAGAGAGACCTTATAAACATGTCCTATATTGAATCATTAAATACAATCATTTTAGAATCAGGCCAGTGTTTGCAGTTATGTTCCCCTCAGGTGTGCTTTTTTTTTTTTTTAAGAGTAAAAAATGTGTGTGTGTGTGTGTGTGTGTGTGTGTGTGTGTATGTAAAATCTTCATACCAAGCAGCAACAGAGTGTTTAGCTATGTAGCCAGTACACTGATGTTATACTCTTTTACTAGAAATTACCCTAAAAATATAAGAATATGGCCATTAAATGTCACCTCGTGAATTGAAGCTGACATCATTCAACACAAAACAAATGAGGTTAGCCATTTGTAGAAGTAACCCTCCCTAAGAGACTATTTTACATGTCTTGATGATTAGATAAATAGGTCTCCTAAAATTGAACAAGGAGCCTATGGAACTTTCCCAAAACCCAATGGAGACACATTAATCTGAAATGTAAGTAATGAAAGATAAGATAGAAAGTAATTAATTGTGTGAAATATCCATCATAAAGAAATGTTATAACAGAATATTTTGTTAACTGATCAGGAATATAGTTTTGTTGTGGGGTGTTTTTTTTAAACAAATACTAAAATTTGTCAGTGCTTACTCAGCCACGACTCAGAAGGAAGGTAGCTGGTTTGGTGATGTTGTTCTTAACTTCTTGACAGGTATACACATAAAAGGCAGAAGGATACATCAGTATGCCACTAACTGAATGAACTATTCCCCAATATCAGCCAATTCCCTTTGTTTTGCTTCTTGACTCACCACTAAAATCATCTGCTCTTATTCTGATTTCCCAAGAAGACTTTTTTACTGGGAAGGCGCATGTACTTGCCAGCTGATGCAAGTATTCTATTTTATTTTTTATACAGCAGGTTCTTATTAGTTATCTATTTTATACATATTAGTGTATATATGTCAATCCCAATCTCCCAGTTCATCACACCACCACCACCGCCCTTCCCCCTGCTTCCCCCCTTGGTGTCCATACATTTGTTCTCTACATCTGTGTCTCTATTTCTGCCTTGAAAACCAGTTCATCTGTACCATTTTCTAGATGCCACATATATGCATTAATATACGATATTTGTTTCTCTTTCTGACTTACTTCACCTGTATGACAGTCACATTCTGTTACATGGTGCAGTGTGTTGTTCCATTTAAGTGAATAAATTGGCATTCTGGTTTATAAATCTGTTTCCTGTAAGCTGATTTAGTATTACTGAATCCTCCAGAGCCCGACAATCCCTGGGAAAACTGATAAAATAGTGTTCCTGACTAGGCAAAGCCAAGGCCCACACCCAAGTCTGAAGGAACTCCAACAAATATTATTTATCTGCCATGTGTTCCTACCGGAAGCAGCCCTTCAGCCAACCTCTTTCTACAGTCCTGGTAATTACAAGTGAGAAAAGCTCTTTGGAGGAGGACTCCCACAGTGAACTGGAACAGGACTAGTGTACACCATATCCACCTCTCAGAGATTCACAATACATTTTATATCATAATGAATTGTAAAAGATAAGTCTGATTAATATTGTGCAAACCAATATTTCTCAATACCCCAATATTTTTATGTGACCTATATTAAACTTTCTGGGAATATACTATGAAAACTATGGGGGATATGATAGTTCTAGGAATCCTGAAGAATACCTGGCAATACAGCTTCTCATCTGGGGTTTCTATCTCTTTTGCATCTGGATACAAAGGAAAAATTTTCAGTATATAAATCTCAATAAGAATAATGTCTGCCAATGTTAAGTTAGTTTCAAGTCGAAGCTGCATTGATTTAGTTCACACTAGTACTAGGAAGGGCCTTCACATTGACATTCTTCTGTTTACCTTCCTTTTTTGTAAGAAGGTTTGTTCTCAACAAAGAACCCACAATATGGTACTTAGGGTAGCTGTAGAACATCATTTAGGATGTTCTGTTACTGAACTTTATTAGAGTTAAAATATACACAATCAGTCATATAATACTGTGCTGAGCTCCAGGGTGACACCTAAGAAACATCACCCCTCTTGCCTATCAGAGTTCTGAAAAACAATAAAGAACTAAAATAAAACAGTGGCCGATGAAGCCCACTTATCACCTTATTTACTGATAGAGGCCAGATGAGAGGGGCTTGATTAGATTGACAGCCACTTGGACCTGCTGAATGAATCACTGAACTTAGGTTGAATTACTTACTTGGGCCTAGCAGATTGGACTGGACAGCTGGGGAAAAAGCAGCCACTGGTGGAGTAGAGAGACTGTGTTCTCCCTGTTGGGAGACAGGGGTGTAGCTGTCCTGAAAATGCCTACTTTATTCCTCAAGTCAAGTGCCTCCATGTGGGGTGAAGTGAACAAGGGGATGGAGAGAGAGTCTTTCTCTATGTAGAAGGGAAAATCAGGAACAGAGAATAAGAATTTCCTTCTAACATGTTACTTCTAGTAGTCAGCTAACTAAAATATAAAACCTAAAGTAAACATTAAAAGGAAAAAAATAACACTAAGATTTAAGCACAGTGCTATACTTCTAAAGGACAGAGCTGGCAGAAATTACTTACATGGACAAGAAAATTATGTAAATGTGCCCATGACTGGACAAGAGGGAAAAAGAAAAAGAGAGTATGAGATAAAAAGTTTCATGGAGACAGAAATTTAAAGGGATTCTTCTTCCATCCTACCAAGTAAAGCACTGATACAGAAGCAATGGCATTTAAGTGGTATGTTTTCCTAGGATTTACGCACCATTTTTTTTGTCTTCTTTTGTTTTCATCACATTTACTGTGTTTTCAAGTCTTTCAAAGGATCACTGGTGTGCAAATTAGTGGTTGTAAAAATCTGAATATTAAATGTGTTTCAGCTTAGACTATCGGGTTTTCTAAAATTAACCAAAGTGTCACCTTAAACTGCAGTCAGATGAATGATTTTTAAAAATGCATGAGATCACAAATTTACAAATCATTTCATTAATGGTAACCAGTTTTCCTTCTCCATGGGCAGTGCATATTTCTTTAGTGTTATACACCTCTATATGCTTACTCAGTAACCCTTTATTGTGTCCCTGATTATAATATGCCCTGTGCTATAATCTAAGATTCAAAATCAAACATGACACAGTTTTTGTCCTTGAATTGTATTGACTCTCCTAGGAGAAGAGGCATATTATTGTTTATTATACAGTGTGAAAGATTCTAAGGTAGTGGTATCTACAGGATGCTGTGGGAGATGGCATCTGCATTAGACTGACATCAAGAGAGCTGGCCAAGTGGTTCTCGAGCTCAGCCTTTCCTTTGTGGATGTGTTTTTTTCTTAACTTTCATTTTTGTGTAATTCCAAGAAAGTTTATTCTGAATCATTGGGCAGTAAATTGGAGAAGTCATGCCTCCCTCTTTTTATTAATATCTTTCTGTGTGCTTCCTAAAAACAGAGACATTCTCTTTCATTACAACACTGCTATGATCAAAACCAGGAAATCAAACACTGAGACAATTATAGAGTACTACTATCTAATCCATTACCCATATTCAAATGTTGTCAATGGTTCTAATAATTTGCTGTATTTATTTCCTCCCCAGTCCAAGATCTGTTCTGCAATCACTTATCACAATTAGTTGCCACATCTCTTGGGCTCCTTTTTCTCACTCTCTAGCTTGACCTTGATATTTTTGAGAGATATAGGTCAGTTATTTTGTAACTCAATTTGTGTCTGTTTGATGCTTTGTATGCTAAATTTAGATTTTGATTGGGTCAGGATTACCAAAGGAGTGACGGGCCGCCCTTCCCAGAAAGCCTGGAATGTCCACTTGTTCTAATATCTGATCACTAGGTTAAGGGGCTGTTCACTAGGTCACTACACTGTGAAGCTACTCTTTTTCCCTTTGTAAGTAAGAAGTATCAATGATTTTGGCAGGGGAAACTCGGGTAGTTAAAAACATTTGATTTAAAAACTACTTTTTCCCAGTTTTTGCGTGTTATAAATAAAACGGCTGTGAAGAGTGCTAGGATAGTTTCCTATTTATACTGGGTCATCAGGGAAAGTCTCACTGATAAGGTGATAATAAAGTAGAAGAGAATAAATATCCTTAGTGTGGAAACCAATTTGAGTTGAAAGGCTTTTCTTGGGTAAGTCAGAATATGTAAATCAGAATATTTAACCCCAAATGGGCTATATAATGGGGGTTTTATTAGCCCCTGTAAAAGGTCTGGAAGTAAGCTATCCCAGGGCTGACCTAATGGCTCAGATGTTTCATTAAAGAACAAAAATCTCCATATTTTGGAACCACGATTCTCATATTTGCTTTGCCTGAGGTTTGTTTCGTTATCATCATGAGATGCCCCCCCTTGACTCTCAAAACCACAGTTTTGTTATTGAAGAAAGCCAAGCGACTGACTGCTAAGTAGGGGAAACAGTACTGTCTAAAGGAGTTTGTCTAAATGAGAGCAAAAGTATGGAAAGAGATTTTGCTTCTACATTCTTCAAGCAATGCACTCATTTCATGAAAGTACTTGCTTTGAGGTGTCCACTTCACACTTTTATGTGAAACTAACCATTATGCCATACAATAGCAATGGTGCTTTGCTTCTTATTAATATGCCACAACTACCTTTTGTCTAAATGAAAATGTTCTCATCTGTTTCAAAAAATGGAAGGCGAGAAGTTCCCTTATTTGTCATATTCTTCACGGATTCATTATAATTTCTCTTCTTGTTCCATTACAGTCCTATCTGGTTATGTTCTAAAAACTAAGATGCAATTTTAACTTTCACTAATGCTTCTTTTAAAAATGACAGGGAGGGCTTCCCTGGTGGCGCAGTGGTTGAGAGTCCGCTTGCCGATGCAGGTGGACGCGGGTTCGTGCCCCGGTCCAGGAGGATCCCACATGCCGCGGAGCGGCTGGGCCCCTGAGCCATGGCCGCTGAGCCTGCGCGTCCAGAGCCTGTGCTCCGCAATGGGAGAGGCCACAACAGTGAGAGGCCCGCATACCGCAAAAAAAAAAAAAAAAAAAAAAAAATCCCTGCCTTCTAAGAGCTTACATTTGAATGGCGTTCATAGTTTTTTTTTTTTTTTAAGTCTAAACTATTTTGAATTTAAATATCTGTATTATATTCCTCTTTGATATGAGTTATTTAGAATAGGGATTTTAGGGCTTCCCTGGTGGCGCAGTGGTGGAGAATCCGCCTGCCGATGCAGGGGACGCGGGTTCGTGCCCCGGTCCGGGAAGATCCCACATGCCGCGGAGCGACTGGGCCCGTGAGCCATGGCCGCTGAGCTTGCGCGTCCGGAGCCTGTGCTCCGCAATGGGAGAGGCCACAACAGTGAGAGGCCCGCGTACCGCAAAAAAAAAAAAAAAGACAGGGAAATTTAAAGAGGAGTAAAAAGAAGAAAATATGCATGGTTGTTTTCATCACTATGCTAGAGCTGACATTTACAACTTCCTTCTTTCACTTACCAATTTTATGTTACCTTTGTCTTCAGCCCACATTTGGGATGGTAAAAGGTTTTGGCTCTATTGAATGATTCAAACTTTTCTTCCTCAATGTCCTGTGTTCTAAGGGGTCTCCTGATATAAACTCATTACCAGTTTCATAAGATTTTAAGTTATCCACGGTGTAAGATTCTCTCTTTGTGTTATCTTGCAAAGAACACAAAGTAATAGAATGAACCATTACATCACAATTGTAAGTAAAATAATTAGCTATTTGAACTATGTCCTATAGAGAATTATATCAAAGACAAGTGACAACACTTCAAAATTAATAATTCTATTAGAAGTTAAAATGAAGATGAAAAACTGCCCCAAGCTGAGCCAATCATGTTCTTTTGGTCAGAAATTATAAACTAGGACTAAGAGATTTCCAGTTTCAGTGTGGATGGGTCTCGCGCACAGAGGAGATATAAAAACTTGAGATGGTAGTGTGATGTACTTTACCATATACTGAATGAAAAGAAAATTTGAAAGAGAGAAAGAGAGACAGAGACAGAAGTAGAAAGAGAAGACAGAGAATAGGCAGAGAGAGCTTCTCTGAGCCTGATGGTGTTTATACAGAAACTTGCATATATATACAGGTACACACACACATATATTTTGTACATGCCTCAAGTCTTTCTAGAAAGGTTTGGGTTATTTCTTATCTTTATATTATAAAATTCCCATTTTTCTTACAGACAGCCCTTCATCTATATCCCCTTTAAAATATCTGCTTAACTTAGCTCAGGTTATTATAATTTACTTGCATTCAATGAGTTCTAACTCTTACATGTCTTTCTAAATTATTTTAGCCTGGACATCCATCTTTCCACCTCTGCTGAGTGTGAAAATATTCCTTTAGGAATTAGGAAAATATCATCTATTCACCTTATTATATAAAATTATTTTGCCCACGTGAGTTTGACAAATTCACTTCAACTCTGCAGGATAAAACTTTAGAAGTTTAGATGCTTCACTCATCTTTTTTTTTTTCTGTTGGAATAAACTTTGCTCATGCTAAAATAAAAATAAATGTCTCTTCCAACAAAAAAAGATGGGAGAAGCATTTACTCAGTAAATCTGTATGAAGAGCTTACAATCTATAAAACATCATAAATAACTGTGGAATATAAAATTTATGAAATTTAAAAAGCACTGTGTCTAGTCCACAAGGGGGCTATTCCACATGTAGCTGATTGAGAGGTGACTGAATTTCAATATGTCAAATACTTTTACTTAAAAAATAAAACGGCGAACCTAGAAGCATCACTTTGGAGAAGTTGAGTAGAATTTAACTATGTGTACAACACTTTCAAATTCAAGTCAGATGGGATAGCTCAGAAGTTTGGTTATTTATTTTGGTGTTTAAAGGCTCCAGGAAATATGTCTAAAAGCAAATGGGGAAAATTAAAATATTTATTATTTTTTCCATTGAAGCTTTGGGTTTCCCGATTGCTTTGTTCCAGGTGGCTTTTTGGAAACATCTCTCACACATTCATCTTATATTAGAAAACGTATGACAAAACCAAGTTTTTTGATTTAGGAACTAACTAAAAATTATTGCAATAATCTTTCAATGGCAGACACAATCAAGAAAATTACTTGTCAAAGGAAGCCTCTTTCTTGTAATACCATAACCATTTGTGGTCACCAAATGGACTTTTTTCATTAAATTATTTGTGACCCTGTCCAGGCTTTTGGCCTACCAAGAGAGTACCAGCTATTTTTCAAAATGAGTGTTTCATTGATTTAACATGTGTTGGACATTCATGCTTGTATTTATTTTACTTAATTATAATTCCTTTGAACTTTTGCCCTGAGGTAGTTTTAATGCGATGGCCAAAATTTGAAACTTTTAATGAAATAAATAAAATTTCTTAGTAACATAATATTTTCCTGGAAGAATAAACATGTTTCCCAAAATAGCTCATTTAATCATAGGTAATACCTTTTAGGCTGAGATAATTGGCAATAACTTAAAATAATTTAATGTATAAAACAATCCCATATGTACAGATAAACACATCTGACATACACAGAAACATACACATACATAAGTTCAACAAATATTATTGAGTGTCTACTATGAAATAGGAATTGGAATATAATAATGAACAAGTGAGTTGTGATTTTACTCTCATCAACCTTATAGTGGGGATATGCAGAAAAAAATTTCAATATAAGCTGTGTACACTGTAAAAATAATAGGGAAAGGTTGGTAAAGGGGATATATGGCAATACATGTTTATTCAGCTACAAGTCCCTTTATGACGTAGATCTTACTTTCTCCTTTGGTCACCTATGCGCTCACTCATGATTCTTAGAAATAACCTGTTCTCCTTTTCTAACTATACTCAACTATTGCATCAAAAATATATTTAATTCTTTCAAAATGACATACAGACTATTTCTCATACCTGGAATGTCCATCTTTCCAAATCTCATTAACCATGGAAGACTCATTAACCTGAGTGTGAGATTGGCACTGGACCTTCCATCCAACCAAAAATATATAAGGCAGCTAGCTGTTTTTAGATATGGGGCAACAGGCAGAATGTATCCTAAAGACAAGAGATTTATAGTGAGCCCCAAGATCTCTCCAGATTTCTGCTTGGAGGCATTTTACTACCTACCTCAGCAGAGAGAGAAGGAACTGGAGAGAGGAGGAGAGATCAGAGTTCAAGGCTGCAGTGAAGTGGCTGGCAATTGGGGGACAGGATTCCTGAGAAAAGAGGCTAAAGGAAAATGACCTCAGATGGAAAGTTAGAGCCACAAGAAGTGATGAGGAGTATCGATCAAAACTAACAGTAAAGCATTGCTCAACATCTGACCTATTTTATAGTTACTTCTTTTCTTATTTATTTTCTGCCCTTACAATGCACATAAACTCTTTGAAGACAGGGCCTTTTGCCTTTTTGGTTCATGCTGTACCCTTAACACAGGTTTTCCCTGCTTTCCAAAAGTAGAGCAATCCTACAACAACTTTTGTAATCCCAAAAGGAGTAAAGCAAAGAAGCAATTACCTTAAGACACATCTTGCTAAACAGATAAAAAAGATACGTAGAGATAAAGCTCAGATGCTCACAGATGGAGTTCAAAACTATGGGGCTTGATGCTGAGATGGAGAGTGTAGTTCAGGGGAAAGAGCTTGGCGGTGCCACTTTTGATGCTAAGAGCATGTGCTGCCTCTATAAATGGCTTGTGACAAAGCAAATGCTGAACTCTTTTCACTCTTTGTCTTTTTTCGTAAGAGCAAAAATTGTTTTCGGATTTCTTTGGGTTAGCTCAGATAGCTACTAATGTAGGTCTTTCGTAAAAATGAAGTGGCATAAAGCTAACTTTCAAAAAAGCAGGGGATGCCTTTAGAAGAATGTCTGACACATAGCATGTGCTCAATTAATATTTATTGAGTGAATAAGTGGATTGCATATAACTGGAAGATTCAGGATAGGGCAAGTTTAAGGAAAATTAAAATGATGACTCCAACTCAGTCCTTCTATGACTCTCTCAGGCCAATTCTTGTAGGTGTATTACTTTGTTCTCAAGCTGGCCTTTCTTGTGACCAAAACATAACTGCCAATAGCCTCCAGGGTAGTCTGTCTCCCTGTCTTTGTGTAGCAGAATAGAGAAAAAGCCACTCTTCCATTTGTGGAAAAAAATTCATCTTTCCCAGTGTGTTTAGGCTACATCATGTCAGGGATCAACCCATGAAATAAAAATAATGGCTGCTGGAATGCCATGCACTGGTTGGATGAAGTTCGAGTTTCAGTCACTGGTTTGGGTGTGGAAATGTGATTAGATGATTAGTTTAGATTGATGAGTATTAACATCTGGGCTAGAGATAGACTCAGTTTTCCTTGAGTCATATAGGTTGTATGGAGGAAGACTAGAAACCCAAAAAATATCAGCTTCTTTAGAAAGATGTAAGGAGTCAGTGAATGTCGTGTAGGTAACCAATATTGTCCCTTATATATAGATACATATTTTTTATTACACACAATTTTCAAAGATTTTATTCTTAGCAGTGCAACAAACATTTCAATAAAATGTTCTAGGGACTTCCCTGGTGGTGCAGAGGTTAAGAGTCTGCCTGCCAATTCAGGGGATACGGGTTCGAGCCCTGGTCTGGGAAGATCCCACATGCCACAGAGCAACTAAGCCCGTGCGCCACAACTACTGAGCCTGCACCCTAGAGCCCGCGAGCCACAACTACTGAAGCCCGCGTGCCTAGAGCCCGTGCTCCACAACAAGAGAAGCCACCGCAATGAGAAACCTGCGCACAGGAACGAAGAGTAGCCCCTGCTCGCCGCAACTAGGAAAGCCTACGTACAGCAACGAAGACCCAACGCAGCCAAAAAGTAAATAAAAATTAAAAATAAATGTTCTAAAGAGAGTGATTTCTTTATTACACCTGTTTAAAATGAAAAATGCCTGAATACATCTTGGGGAGATTTTATTGACCTACCAAGAAACTACAAGGTAGCAAGTACTGGAAAAAGTGAACTGTATCTCTACCTGTTTCTTCAACAGTGTATCTACATTCCTAAGCACAGTCCTTGGCACAAAGAAAGCCTTTGTTCAATGAATACTTGCTGAATGAATGAATGACTTCAGGTATTTATTTTTGTGTAGAGAAAATCATGAAAGCTATAGAAATGCACCTTGCTTCCAGGTGCATTTAGATTGTTTCTAAATTATGCTAGTTATACATATGAGTTAAGGTTTATCAGAGTGATTCTAGAGAAAACAACAAGACAAAAGTCTAGGGGATTAACGTCTACCATCTTTACATGGTGTTTTATTCCTTCTATCTGTTACCTGTTAGTTTTCTCCTCTTTTTTTGCTTTCTCTTGGGTTAATTGAACATTTCATATTAATCCATTTCATCTTTACTGTTATCCTACTATTTATATATTTTTTCATATTTTTGTAGTTGATGTTTGGTTTAGATATATATATTTAGTTAATCAGACTCTTATTTCAAACAATATTATACACTATTTCACAAGTAGGTTAAGGACCTTATAACTTGTATATGTATTCCAATTCCTCTTCCCCAGGAATTGTATGCTATTTCTGTCATACATTTTATTTTACACCTGCTATAAACACACAATACATTGCTGCTATTTTTCCTTTTGACAGTTATCTTTTAAGCTCTTTAGATCAATTTAAAAAAATTATTTTACTTTCGTTTATTCCATTCCCAGTTCTCTTTGTTTCCTGATAAAGATTCTAATTTCAGTTTGCTATCATATTCCTCCTGCCTCATAATCTTCTTTTAACATTTCTTGCAGAACAGGTCCACTTGCAGTGAATTTTCTGTTTTTGTTGGC
Source organism: Kogia breviceps (assembly GCF_026419965.1). Lineage (NCBI taxonomy): Eukaryota > Metazoa > Chordata > Mammalia > Artiodactyla > Physeteridae > Kogia > Kogia breviceps. The sequence goes on along the minus strand of NC_081311.1, from coordinate 117,411,795 downwards.
CTTTAGAAAAACCTTATTTTTTGAATCATATTACTTTCTGGGTAGAGAGTGATGGAAGGATAGTATTTCTCATGTTTTCTGATGAGAAATCAGCTATAATACATTTGTTTCTCCGATTGTAATGAAATTGCTTTAAAGATTTTTACGGTCTTTTGTTTTCAGCATCTTTCATGTGATGTGCCTAGGTGTGTTCACCTACCTCCCCATTCTGTGGGGGGATTATCTATCCCGTTTGATGGTCTTTGAGCTTCCTGGATCTGTGCTTTGATGTCTATGTTTAATTGCAGAAAATTCTTCACCATTATTTGTTTCTTCTGTCCCATTCTGTCCTGATTCTCTTTCTAGGTTTCCAGTTAGACAGTTGTTAGATTTTTTGATATCATCTCACAGCTATTGGATGCTTTGTTCTATGTTATTTTTTGTTTTTCCCACTTTTTTTCTCTTTGTGGTCCATTTTAGGCAATTTCTATTGCCCTATATTCAAGTTCACTGAATTCCCCACTGTGCTGAGTCTGCTACTGAGCCAATCAATGGCAACCTTTATCTGTATTGCTAAGTTACTCATTGCTAGCATTTCCAGTTGATTTTTCCTCATGGTTTTCTTCTCTCTGCTGAAACTAGCCATCTAATCTTGCATGTTGTCTGCTTTTTTCATTAGAGTGTGTAACATATTAATCATAGTAATTTCAAATTCCCTGTCAGATAGTTTAAACATCTGTGCTATATCTGAGTCTGATGGCTCTGTTGATTTTACAGTATTATCTCTTGCAGAGTGTGTGTGTGTGTGTGTGTGTGTGTGTGCGTGTGCGTGTGTGTGTGTGTTGTCTTTTCATATTCTTCATACTTTTTTTTGTAGAAAGCCAAACATTTTGTGTAAGAAAGTAGAAATTCAAGTAAGTCATTTTATGCTTGTAAATAGGCAGAACATTTCTTCTGCTCTGTTTTCAGTGTGATGGTCTGTGTTAGTGTAGCCAGGAGTTAGGCAGTTTTGAACTTGCTGTTGCTATTTTTGCCTTTAGTGAAACACAGTTTTCAAATTTCTCTATCGATATCTTGTGTTTAAAGTGGAGGCTGGCTCCCAAGGTTTTTTCCTCCATTTCTACTCCACCTTCACCAATCAATCTTCCCTTTTGGGCTGGACCACAGGAGGGCCTGTCTCTCACATCTTACCCAGAAGTACTCCATTGTCAACTTTACTTGATGCTTTTTAGCCCTGTGGCAGGGAGTGAAGGAGAGAAGAGTCCTTGGGTCTCCAGGATGTGGTTTTCACATTCCTGCTCCTCCCCAGCTAGAGTTCTTATTAAGAATATATCCCTGTCCCTCCTCTAGGGCTGGAGGGTAGTTTCTTGTTCCCTCTGTCAGGTGCAATGGGTCTCCATCAGTGCCCTAAGAACAATTTTTATTGTCTCTCTCTCTGAAGATTAAAGTTTTTGTTTCACAAAGGAGAGAATGGAGAAAAGTGGAGGTTGGGTAGGGTGTGAGGAATATTTTCATGCCCCATTTTTAGTGTCTGCCTGCCTTCCTTGTCCTACACAAAGGAAGCTGTCTCTGGGACAGTCCTATTCTTCCCTGTTAGGACATGGTGGGTTTCATGGATACAAATACTGTGGGAGAGTGAGTCCCCGTCCCCCATATCTGTGCCATCCCCAGCAAACTTCACCTTCCACCAGTCTGCACCCAGTCTTCAACTGAAGAGTTATTCTAGTGAATCCTGCCTTATGTAAACAAGTGTTTGCAACCTGTTTCTTTCTATAGGCACCTGCCTCTCCTCAGTTTTCTAATTAGTTGTCTTCTGATCTCAGCTCTCTAATAGGTTCAAGAAAACTGTGAATTTTCAATTCATTCCTCTTTTTAATTTCCATAATTGCAGTAGCAGAACTCCTAGCATTCTAAATCCTGGAGCAGAAACCAGATTTCAACATCACTAGAGACAAAATATGTTTAAAAGAATTTCAAATTGTGCTCAAATTTTAATTTTTTTCTTCGTGATGCTGTATATATCACCTAGGCTATACTTTCTGTAAAAGTATGTCAGCCTAAATAAGGACTGCTGTCTATGATTAATGTAATTGACTGATTGTTGGGTAAGATCTCTTCTGAAAAATTTAAAAATCTCTAGGAATTGTTGCAGAAGTTGTAACTGAGAAAAATGGAAAATGGCATGAGTTTCAACTTTTTAAATACAGTGGCTGCTTAGGGTCTACCTGGATCTTCTGGTTTATATATTAACTTTTTTTTTTTTTTTTTTTTTTTTGTGATATGCGGGCCTCTCACTGTTGTGGCCTCTCCCGTTGCGGAGCACAGGCTCCGGACGCGCAGGCTCAGCGGCCATGGCTCATGGGCCCAGCCGCTCCGCGGCATGTGGGATCTTCCTGGATCGGGGCACGAACCCGTGTCCCCTGCATTGGCAGGCGGACTCTCAACCACTGCGCCACCAGGGAAGCCCTATATATTAACTTTGGTTTTCTGCTTGACCAAATGAAAGAGACAGGGGACACAGTATGAGTGTGAAGACCATGGTAGGCTGAGCCAGCAAGAGATTAATTTCATGAGTTAGTAGAAGAAGTAGTGCACAGAAAACGGAAACAATTGAAGGCGCAGTATATTTGGTGCCTGTGGCTATTTTCAGAGACCATTTATCTTTCTATACGTAACTTAATTCTCCTATTGGCCCTAGACACTGTTTTGGATTAGCCAACACTGGCGAGCTGATGTATCTGAGAAGAAAATGTGATCCTTGAGTCCTTGGAAAAATACTTGATGAGGCTGAGGCAAAATAAAAAGAAAAATGGGTATAACTTTTCTCAGGCTCAGGTGTCTGCGAACAATTGTAAATCAGATAAGTATTCCTTAGACATGTGGTCCAACCAACCTACAGTTCAGACTACATGTATAGAAATTGTTTGTATATAAGAAAACTACTGCAAAAAGTGTTATGTCTTACATAAAAGAGAGACGATTTCAACAGCAACTTGGGGTTTTTTCTTCCTGAGTCTAGTTTAAGAGAGAAACACATATAGAGAAAAATAAATCAAAAGGAGATTTTAAAATATTGCTCTGGCATCCCTCTTTCCTTTGGCATTGAAAGCCATAATTTTGTGTCCTCAGGCAGAACTAAACTTGTTGGTTTGTTAATGGAAAGACAGGCTGTCACTCAAACGTGCATAAAAGGCCAAACTTGATTTTCAAAGTTCAGTGAAAGGTAATCAGAAGTACTAGAACATTTCTGATTCAGTCAAGAGGTTCTTAGTACATTGCATCAAAACTTAGAGCGATTATGACAGCATATATTAAAGACAGTATTTAAATTCAAAAGATTGAAAAACATTTACTCTTTGATTCACTATAAAGATCATCAAATCTAATCACACCCAAATGTGGTCCATGGATCAACCTCACTGGAAATACATGAAAATATTGTAAATTTCTGGAAATTTTGGCCTTATCTCTGGGATAAGAGTCCGTATGTATTTTGTGATTGCCTAGAAGGTAACCCTCAGTTTGGTATCTTAACCAGAATTTAGGACAATTACCTATAGCTCAAATTACATTCTAATTCTCTAATTCCAATTTATGACCTTAAATTAGTAAGCTTTAGTGTTGTAAGTTAGTTATATTTCGGTACAAACAACGTTTAAGGTTTTAGAAAAAAAAATAGCAAACATTTCTGGCTTCTTGCTACACAACTCCCCTAAGAGAAGTGAGCTAATTTGCAAGATCACCATCTAGTGGCAAATTGCTCCCATTGCAAACACACAGTCCCTAGAGCCCAAGGATTTCTAAAGATATATGGCCAGGCAAATCCATCTCAGACACAAGAAGGACAGTGTAATTTTCACCATAACTGGCAACATTGCACAAGCAGAAATAGTCCTCCTATATTTATAAATCATGAGCTAATAGCTGGGAAAGGAGTAGAGGACCCATGCTACATGGTTAAATTAAGTGGTTAAATGAGAAGAAGATAAACAGATTGAATGTTCCATTTTTGTTTCATTCTACCCCCACTGACAAACTGTAATACTCCTACTTTTATGAAAATAAATTTCAGGAAACAATCATAAGGAAGCAGGAATGAATGCTAAGAATAAAAGGGTTTTTTATTTAGTAGGTTTTACAAATTCTCTTTACCACCTACAGAACTGGGTAGAAAGAGACCCCCTGTAGTATAATCTGTACCTACTCTTTCTCTTTACTTACATTCCTTTAAAGCATCTTGGAATCTTCATGAGTAACAGAAACTTATCCTATGGAAATAATGTCAGCACTCCCATCCCTGCAGAGCAAGTTGCTTGTATTAGCTAAATTTGGGGGCTCCTGTTGGACTTTGGGCCAGTTGTTTCAGCTGGAGTCAGCAGTCACCTACATGACAGGTGGGGTTTGGAGAAAGTAAGGATATTACTCCTTGGCCAAAATGAACACTCGCATTAAGATTCTATTGTGCCTAAAATTCACACAAATTAATGTTTACTGCTTTTTAGGAATCCTGTATTTCTGACTTCATCTAAAAGGTCATCAATTATAAGATACAACATTATTTTATGTACAACCAAGGAAGAAATATACTGCCAATTTAACCATGACAGGTCATCAATTGTAAGATGTATCCCAATTTCAAATATGTTAAGTCATATTTTTAAAATATGTTTGTATCCTTGAAATATGGTAAATAAAAATTCTGTTAATGAGAGAGAGAATTGGAAACGAAGACTATAGTAATATTAATTCAACATTTAAATACTGATGTCAACCAGCTAAGGCAGCGCCCGAAGCAGGAGAGTCGTGTTTTGATAGAAGAGGAAGAAGAGAAAGATAAACTCCAACTGCTTCACAAGGTTGGCTAAGCCCAGCTTTATTTAGACCATACAACCTCCTTTGAACAACTCCTGTTAGCAATGTTTATTTAAAGAGATCCCTATTTGAAGTTAGCATACTGAATTCCATAGCTGTTGACCCTTTGGAAAAATAACTGACTCTGAGAAAGGTTAGGAAGGTGGGAAAAGTCTATGAATAAAACCTTTTCAAGCTAGAAAGAGGTCAAAGTACAGCATGATCAAAGGCACAGATGAAATGCAGAAGAATGCAGATAAAGGTAAAATAATGAGGACCCAGAGACACCAATAAAAAGAGAAATGCTTTCTGAAGTGGCCAGGTGTGGCTGCAAGAGCAGGAAAAAGCTCTCAGACACCCTGTGGAAGGACTTTACTCATCCCAGCCTGTGCACAGAAGCAGTAAAGAAAACAAATAGAGAAAAAAACAAAACAAAACAAAACAGTTGCTGAGTTTCAATTCTAAAACAGGCCGACTTACACTGGATGTCAGATCACAGAGTAGAGTTATGGGGACAGACTCCCTTTTCTCCTTGAGCTGCATGTTAAGTTTTACACTAATACAATTTTCTTTTTAACTCAGAGAGTGAAAACAAAAACAACCTAGAAATTCTCCCCTCCTTCAAGATAAAAGAAAACTCTGTAAACTGAATTGATGCTAGGGACAGAATAGGATGTTATTCAGATTGTGCCCAGTACTAGGAGAATACACAGTATCTACATGACATCCTTTGAAAGATTAGAAAAAGATTTTCTTTTCTTGATTATTTTTTCCCTCAGGGATCTGAAGTTTATCATCAAAGAATAATTTCTTTGTGTGTTTGTGTGTGTGTGTAATTTCAAATTTCCAACAAAGTTAAAATGTCCTGGGCACAGGGTGTTAACATATTATGCCATATTTCTTAGTAGGTTTGTCTTATTTTATAAAGTGTTTAGGTAACTTGAAAATCATGTAACATACCACAGCTTACATGATTGACCCTGGTCAGAAAGAGTTGTGGGGAGAGGAAAGAAGACCATGGTGAAATGAAATTTTAGAACTTACAATAATTAGATGCACTGCTAAATACTTTACATACAGTCCCTTAATTTTCACAACAATGCTGTTAAGTAGTTATTAGTATCATTCTCATTTTTACATAAGGAGAAATTGAGCCTCAATGATATTAAATAACTGGCTTAAGACAACATAGCTGGTCAGTGGAGAAACTGGGTCCACCCAAGACAGCTCACCTCAAATTCCTACAAAACTACATCAAGATATGTGGGAAGATAGAAATACTGAACCAATGGTTAGAAAGACACCAAATCAACTTTATGTACATCAGAATATTTTCCCAGAGTGGCCCATGCATTTGTAACATTTGTTGGTTTTTAATAAAATTATGAAAAATAAAAAAGCAGATTTCCCAGGTTAAGCTTACATTCAGTGAAAAGTTTGGTAGGCTAGATTAAACCATAGTTCATCTTATTTTGATTATTCATCAGAATGTCAAAAAATAATCACATAATATAGATATTTTAATAATGCCCTTCGCAGCTTCATATTGTTGGTACACAATAGAACCAGGACTTTTACCTCTTCTTCTGATTTCAGATTCTGGACTTCTTTAAATAAACTGTAACACCTCAAGTGTAGTTTCACCTAGAAATTGTTTAAGATCTTATGAACTCTTTCAACTTTTAATAATGAACAGAGCAAGAACAACTATCCTTCCTATCCCCACCCTGCTCTACATTGTCACACACAGCATATTTTTTTAAGCAAAACTTGTTTATGACTCTAATTTCAGAAAATCAAATTCCTGTGGAGTGAAATTGTTTTTATCTAGACTAAACCCAAGTTTAATGGTCAACAATCACTAAATCACCATAAATATTACTGTTATTAACAAGATGAAGTTTTCTTTTGGAAAATAAGATGTGTCAGACAGTTAGTTAGAGAGAACATTAACATCTTCAACGAACATAAGTTGAGTAACATAGAGTCAGAATATGCCAACCAGCAAATTTCTTCACACATTCACAAACACTTATTGAACTTCCTATGTGTCACATACTATTCTAAGTGCTGGGGATATAGCAACAAACAAAATGTTGAAAACTGCTGCCCCTGTGGAACTTACATCAAGTAGAGAGACAGACAATGATGAAATAACTAATAAAACATATTGCACGCTACATAGTCATAAATACTGAAAGGAAAAAGTAAATGGGCAAAATTTCTGTACAGAGACAAATGGTAAATATTTTAGGGTTTGTGGGCCAGACAGTCCCTGTCACGACTACTTAACTCTGCCATTGTGTCATGAAAGCAACCATAGACAATGTGTAAATAATCAGAAATGGCTATGTTCTGACATAACTGTATAAAATATTGGAGCTGGCCATGTGGATATCTGAAGGAAAAGCTTTCCAGGCAGAGGCAACAGGAAGTGCAAAGGCACTGAGACAGGAGTTTGCCTGGTGTGTTCAAAGATCAATGAATAGGCCAGTGATGTTTGTAGGGTAGAGTGAGCTGGAGGCAGAAGGTACATAACAGGAGGTGTGGTCAGATATGTAAGACCTTAGAGAGCAGAGTAAGAATAGCAGAATTTACTCTGTGTGAAAAAGAAAGCCATGGAAAGACTTTGAAAAGAGAAGTGGCATGGTATGTCTTATGTTTTAAATGATATCTCTGGCTCCTTCATGAATAGACTGAAATGCGTCAAGGAGCAGCAAGAATGATTAGGCTGTGACTGTAGTCATTTGTGTCTTGGATCAGAGAGGGTGTGGTCTAGTTGATGAGAAGTAGTGAGGAATAAAGGAAATAATGCACAAAAAGTCAACATAGTGCCTAGAAAGTTGTAAATGTGACATAAATATTTGATGTGCCTACCATTATCAATTATGGAGAAAAGTAAGGATGCTTCAAACCTATTGCCTGTAATTTATAGAAAAATAATACTCATTTTAAGAGGTATTCAGGACTATGTAGTCTGTAAATGTATTAACTTTGGCTCTACAAAAATTTTGATCTAAGAGTTTATTCAGCCTCCAAGAAGATAAGGTCTCCTGGATTATTTGAAAACATTTACTTGGTGTATTTTCACTAATTGAAAACTCAAGCCCTCCAAATAGGCTTGGCATTACTTTTGTTTGTTTAGCTTTTCTTTTTTTCCCTTTTAAACATTAGAGGAAAGTAGGTTATTGTAACTGATAGCACAAGGAATTTAGGACAGAAAAAGGAAGGAGGGAAAAAGGAAGGAAGAAGGCAAGGGACAGCAGGAAGGAGGGTGGGAGGTTGGCAAGAAGGTTACAGTGAATAGGAAACAGTGTTCTGAGGGTTAGTATTCTTAAAACGTAAAGAATAGCTCGTCTATACGTTTATTTTTACAGAACTTTTTTCTTCTCTATCCTCTCTCTCAAACTTACCACCTATCAGTTTGCAACTGATACCCTGGGTGATAAACCATGACAAATAAACTGACTTATTTCTCAATGCAAGTAGAATCTCCTCAGTGGTTTAATTACTTGGTAAAACAGGAAAATATACTGAAGCTTCTTTTCATAGAACATCTAAATATTTGTGTCACCATACATTAGGGGGTGGTAGTGATGGTATTTTCCTATATAAACTTTGCATTTTGGTATAAAATGTTAATTAGGCTCATAATGCACATTATTTGTGTTGAGATTATACTTATTCAAAGGAATTTTAAGGACAAAAACATGCAAATATGGAAATAAATTACATAAACATTTGCTGAAATGGACAGTCCAGTTTCCCAGCTTCGCATGGTCCAGAGTTTTCTCTGAAGGATGAAGTACCCTTGATATAAAGATTATTAAAGATATGTCAGAATAGCAACTTCCACACTTGATCTTGGCCTAGTCATAGTAAGATACTAGTTGTCGGGCTTCCCTGGTGGCGCAGTGGTTGAGAGTCCGCCTGCTGATACAGGCGACACGGGTTCGTGCCCCGGTCCGGGAGGATCCCACGTGCCGCGGGGCGGTTGGGCCCGTGAGCCATGGCCGCTGAGCCTGCGCGTCCGGAGCCTGTGCTCCGCAACGGGAGAGGCCACAGCAGTGAGAGGCCCCCGTACCACACACACACACAAAAGATACTAGTTGTCTTTAATATCTTTTTTTTTGTGTGTGGTACGGGGCCCGCGTACCACACACACACACACAAAAGATACTAGTTGTCTTTAATAGCTTTTTTTTTTTTTTTTGGTACGGTGGCTTCTCACTGCTGTGGCCTCTCCCATTGCGGAGCACAGGCTCCGGACGCGCAGGCCCAGCGGCCATGGCTCACGGGCCCAGTCGCCCCGCGGCACGTGGGATCCTCCCGGACCGGGGCACGAACCCGTGTCCCCTGCATCAGCAGGCGGACTCTCAACCACTGTGCCACCAGGGAAGCCCTTCTTTCTCAAATTAAATTCCCATCAGTTGCTCCTCCCCTTAAATAAAACTGCACGAAATCACCATTGACTTATGAAGAGCAAAAACCGAATTTAACATTTTTAATCATATATGCATAGAAATTAGGTTCTATGAGAATACAGAGAATTTCTGTAAAAGTGTTCAGGAAAGTGTGTGCACTAGTGTGGAGAATTTGCCCCCAAGATCAGAGAACTGTGCATACGATTTTTAAAGATATCTTTATTTTATTTTATTTTTTTGGAGTATAATTGCTTTGGAGTATAATTGTTTTACATTGTTGTGTTAGTTTCTGCTGTATAACAAAGTGAATCAGCTCTATGTATACATATATCCCCATATCCTCTCCCTCTTGCGTCTCCCTCCCACCCTCCCTATCCCACCCCTCTAGGTGGTCACAAAGCACTGAGCTGACCTCCCTGTGCTATGCGGCTGCTTCCCACTAGCTGACTATTTTACATTTGGTAGTGTTTATATGTCAGTGCCACTCTCTCACTTCATCCCAGCTTACACTCCCCCCCTCCCTGTGTCCTCAAGTCCATTCTCTATGTCTGCATCTTTATTCCTGTCCTGCCCCAGGTTCATCAGAACCATTTATTTTTTTAGATTCCATATATATATGTTAGCATACAGTATTTGTTTTTCTCCTTCTGACTTACTTCACTCTGTATGACAGACTCTAGGTGCATCCACCTCACTACAAATAACTCAATTTTGTTTCTTTTTATGGCTGAGTAATATTCCATTGTATATATGTGCCACATTTTCTTTATCCATTCATCTGTCGATGGACACTTAGGTTGCTTCCATGTCCTGGCTATTGTAGATAGTGCTACAATGAACATTGTGGTACATGACTCTTTTTGAATTATGGTTTTCTCAGGGTATATGCCCAGCAGTGGGATTGCTGGGTCTTACGGTAGTTCTAGTTGTAGTTTTTTAACGAACCTCCATACTGTTCTCCATACTGGCTGTATCAATTTACATTCCCACCAACAGTGCAAGAGGGTTCCCTTTTCTCCACACCCTCTCCAGCGTTTATGGTTTGTAGATTTTTTGATGGTGGCCATTCTGACCAGTGTGAGGTGATACCTCATTGTAGTTCTGATTTGCATTTCTCTAATAACTAGTGATGTTGAGCATCCTTTCATGAGTTTGTTGGCAATCTGTATGTCTTCTTTGGAGAAATGTCTATTTAGGTCTTCTGCCCATTTTTGGGTTGGGTTGTTTATTTTTTGATATTGAGCTGCATGAACTGCTTGTAAATTTTGGAGATTAATCCTTTGTCAGTTGCTTCGTTTGCAAATATTTTCTCCCATTCTGAGGGTTGTCTTTTCATCTTGTTTATGGTTTCCTTTGCTGTGCAAAAGCTTTTAAGTTTCATTAGGTCCCATTTGTTTATTTCTGTTTTTATTTCCATTTCTCTAGGAGGTGGGTCAGAAAGGATCTTGTCGTGATTTATGTCATAGAGTGTTCTGCCTATGTTTTCCCTAAGAGTTTTATAGTGTCTGGTTAAGGATATCTTTAAATTTATTTCATTCCAAATTTTAAATAAATTAAAAAGTCAATGGCAATTTACCAGCTCCCAAATGCTAAGGTTGTGGGGAGGGAACATAAGAATGACTAACATTAGAATAAAAATCAGAGAACATAATTTAATTGCAAAATTGGTATTTAGCCACTTTTTGCACATATTCTTCTGCATTCACCTCCATTTGTTAGCCCATTATTTGAATAGTTTATTAACTGGAGTCTCTATTTTTTCCTTTCAAATAAAAAAAAGTCAGTGGAAATTTCATTTGTGACATAAGTTAATTCTGGATTTTACTTTTGATTACAGCCAGGGTTTACTTTGATGTTTTCAAAATGAATTTCAAAGACCATTTATTCAGTACATTTTGAAAATAGAAACATACTGAAACTTTTATCCCACTTGGTAAGCAGTCATCCTTTAGTTTTATCCAAGTTTTCCCATGAAAATGCCAATCGGGAATAAAACTGACAAATATATTCAATCAAAGATGGAATTTTTTTGCTCTTAAGTTGCAAATGGCCTCATTAAAATAAAAGCACCACCGTAGGGATTGCATAAAGCAGAGAATTGGTACCTAAATGGTATTTATGACCAGGCTAAATGTAAAGTGAATTAAAATTTAAAGGATTATAGTCAGGTAGGCCACAGACATCAGTAGAGAAATGTCCATTAAGAAGATGAAAGAACTAGCGGTCCCTGGTGACAGGCATATGTCAGGTTAGCGGTCAGGCATACCTATACACTTAGTGCCACGGCAAATGAGAAACACATTGCCCAAGGAGGAAAGTACTTACGAGATATTTATTTTAGACTAAAAAAAATCATCAAACTAACATTTTGGAATTCATATCCATCATTGTCATCAAACTGAAGTGAAAAGAATGGGGGAAATAAGATGTGGACTGATAATAAATATTATCACATATGTGTTTATAGATACCGTATACACTCTGACCCATGACTGTATTTATAGAATCTACTGAAAGCATAAACCTTTAAGAGTCTCACTGCATCTATGGTGATATAACCACAAAGAGAGGCCACTGCCTGGCTACAAGTAAAGGCCTTGTTTAATTAAAAAAAAAAAAAAAAGTGAAATAGCTTCTAGGGTGCAAATACACCAAGGGATGCATTCTTCATAAAGTGAATGAGTCACAAAACCAGTTACTATTTTGTCATTTTCATGACACAATGCTGTCCTGTGCACACAGCATCTGCCTTGTTAAAATCAGGAATTCTTTTAAATGATCATCAAATGCCTTTACGTGATGACTCATGGACAGAGGAAATCTGGTCTCATAATTACAAATGACTGACTGCTTCTCTCTCCCCTCTCCTCCCCTTCTATCCTCTCCAGTCCTCTCCCACTATCCTCCTCTTCTCTGCTCTCTTTCCTACTATTCTCTTCCCTTCTTTCTATTCTTATCCTCTCCCTCTCTCTCCTCTCCTTTGGCATTTGATATAGCAAAAGATGTTTGAAGTTGTTTATTGCACGGTTCTCCTTCTCTGACATGTATTCATAATCCAAACATAACTGTTTCTCACTCTATGCTTTTAAAATCAGTTCAGAGAGAACATTTTACTTACTAAGGGTGCAACTCATTTTTTTTTTAGGAATCATGGCTTCCAATTCCACTTTTAAACTAATGAGCCCTTGATGTCTAATGATCCCAAGATGTACTCACTGCCGAGCTGAAGCCACTCTCCAATATGGACTTGTGTTCCCACAAATATGAAAAAAATGATGTTTTACAATCTTATTTTACCTTCAAACAGAAAGAGTCTTTCATTACTAATGCTCTGTTGTGACTTCACTGGGCATCTTAAATATTCTTGGGGTGGTTTTCCTTGTCTTTAAGATGAAAGTGGTTCAAAGATGCTCTTCTCCTAGTTCCATCTCTGTTGTCAGTCCATAGTCCTGTATTTCAATATAATTACTTGGTGGATAAAATCTTGGAAACCAGAAATAAGAAGTGACAGAGGATGGCTTTAAAATCACCATTTCCCAACCTCAGGATCTTCTAGTTTTTGCACCATCCTTCTGCAACCTCATCAGCCTTATCACTACTCTTTATATAATTATCACCAACCACGTATTAGATTGTGTAACTGACTGAGAACCCAGTGAAACAAAAGGTCATGGCTTAAAGATCTGTGTTAAACATCACCCTTAGGATAGAATTTGGGGTAAAAGCATAGTAGATTTATTGAGGTGAGATGTGGTAAATAAATACATAGGTTGGACTCCTATCAGCTACCTTAGGAATGCACATGGGGGTCTAATAAGGAATGAATTGGGATAACTGGATCCCAGCCCCACCTCTCCCCCCAAAATAAACTTGGTCCAATTTTTTTAATAGAGTGTGTACATTTCTAAAATGTAGTGTTTTAGGATTCTAGAAAAATTATTCTGCCATGTCCTCTCATTTCACATTTAAGGACCTCTCTTCTGGGGCAGGGGCACTCCCGTGATGATCTACTAGCTGAGATCTCTAAGAGAAGCATGTGCTATGGAACTCTCTCACCCTCCCTAACTTCACCGTGAATTTGACATCAGTGTCTTTACTGCAGTATCTTGCTCTCAGCCCTGTTGGCTAGTTAGTATTAATTCAAATTATCGAGATAATGGATAAATAAAATGTGTGAGTTTTCTTCCTTCAGAGCTCCATATTGTAATATATTTAAAGAAGTTTTAAGTTAAACGAATAGCAAGATCTTCAGGCAGAAAAGCTAGACAGTGGTGGGAGTGATTTGACACTCAGAGAACCTTCCATCCGCCTCATGCAGCTGGCTACTCTATCTGGATGCAGGGCTTTTCCTTCCAGCTGAAGCCGACCCAAAAGTGTGCTCGACACTACATATGCCACACAGTTCCTCTTCAACAAGCTACCTGTCCCATCGATATATGCTCAGTAGTTTTGTTCCAAATTTCATTTTTATTAAATACAAGGCTCCTGTGAAATATCAAAAAGAAAGCTGAATATATTTAGGAGTAAAGGAGATGTCTTAATGTATTTTGGCTATGTCAAAGCATGTGTGCTTGATAGGGAAAATTTTCACACCACTCCAACCCCAGACTTCACTCCTCAGGGAGCAATCTCAGTTGGCCTCATTAGAGAGACGTTAAATTTGGGCTAATCTCAAACGGTCTGCAGTTTGATGTCTGCTCACCATCTCTAGAGATTGTAATCTGAATTAGATAAATTGCTTGGAATCTATTTCTTCATCATTTCTCTATTTAAAGTGTATACTGAAATGGATGTAAAGTTATGCAGGTATCCTCCTTTTTGAAAGTTTGCTTTATGCTACTTCCCTTTTACTGAAGACTTACTTTAGTACGTGTTTTCGCTAACTGAAAGAAATCTGAAGATAATTTTTGATTTTACTATAAAGAAAGGCAAAAAGTGAAAATGGTGTTCAGTTTGTTTTGCAGCGAGCCCTTACAGAAGTGACAGTCACCCTGCACAGGGAGAGAGGCACTGCTGAGCTCCTTCCCAGGGAACTACACTCAGCATCTTAGCACCCAGTCTCCATAGTTTTCAACTGTGTCTATGAGCATCTGTGCTTTGTCTCGATTTATTTTGTGCATCCATTAGCAAGATTTGGACTAAGGTAATGCTTCTTTACTTTACTCCACTTTCATTTGAGAAAGGTTTCACAGGAACACGCTCTCCTTTCTAATAGTGGATGGTGGGGGAAACCTGTACTTAAATAGAGTGAGTGAAAAAGAAGGTACCTGTGCTGCTAATAGAAATAGTACAAACCGCAAGCAACTAAGAGGCTGCTCTAAAACATGTCCTTACAATTTACCCAGAAGCTTAAACTTCCATTCTGTCAGACTTGGAGAAAGGAGGAATTTCAAAAATGAGGGGGCTCTCCACTGAAAATAACTGTCCTAACTAGGTCTTGCGAGACTTCAGATTCAAGCTCTAGCCAGTCTGTAAACCTCAAAGGTCAAGGGTTCAAGGGGAAAGAAGTGATTGCCACGTCTAGGCCACATAGAGCTTGTTATCATTGTCCTCTTTAAGAAATGTCAGGGGGCTTCCCTGGTGGCGCAGTGGTTGAGAGTCCGCCTGCCGATGCAGGGGACACGGGTTCGTGCCCCGGTCCGGGAAGACCCCACATGCCGTGGAGCGGCTGGGCCCGTGAGCCGTGGCCGCTGAGCCTGCGCATCCGGAGCATGTGCTCCGCGAGGGGAGAGGCCACAACAGTGAGAGGCCCGCGTACCACAAAAAAAAAAAAAAAAAAAAAAAAAAAAGAGAAATGTCAGGCATTTCCTCTTTCCAACCAAGAAAGAGTCTAAGGAACGAAACTTGTGTTCCCACAATTTAGAATTTCAACAAGTAATTCATTTGTCTTTGAGTGAAAAATAATAATAAAGAAAGGTGGGGAATAATTTAAGAGGGGAAAAGGAATCTCTTGAAGTGGCTATTATCTGGTGCCATGTTAATGTTCTTAGTCTGGGAAGTAACATTTTCATCATTTGCAATGTAGGAAGAAAATGTATCTCTTGTAATGAACCAGAAGTTCTCAGCATTTCTGGACTAGAATTGCCTGCATAAATATCTAGCAAAATACCGGACACTTCATTGCAGCTGAATGTGTATTTATTGAAAATAATTTTCTCTATATCATACCTCTGTGCATGAAACTACTGTCTAAAAAGATATTTAAAATGAAGAGTGATTATATTAAGATGGAGGTAGGAGAAGTAAACATGTTCTTAATGAAAATACTGACAGAATCTGCTCACTCTTGAAATATCAAGAACTATTATATTATTTTTATTTTTTTTTCTGAGAGAAAATCTGAAAAAGTGTTAAAACAAGCAATGTGTGGAACTCAGTCTCCAAATCCTTCCTACTGAAGCTGTGGAGTTGGATTGACTAGGGACCACCTGGACTTAGCCCCAAGGTTTGGGGTCCATTTCCAGGCCAAAACCCAAGTTTCCAGTTCAGGGCCCCCAGATTCCATTAAGATTTCCCGTGAGTCAGGTCCAGGCTAATTCAGTCTTGAACAATCAATCACTCTCACTGCATTTTGTGAGTGGGAGTGATGGATGGGTTTCTGCTGGTCATGGCTGACCCAGACGTAGGAAACAGACCTGAGCACCATGTCTCATGTGTGAGTGGCTTATTTGGAATCAGTCAACTGCAAGGAACTCTCTGTGTCTTCCTGGTTCCTTTCCTCGACAGACACATAGCCTTCAGGTCTTTCCTATGCGTCCTCTTGTTTGCTTCGGCTATTCTTGCTCTCTCCTTCCCCTCACTCTCAGGAAATAGCTGTGTGTCTGCACCCCTGTACTTATTTTCTTAGCCCTGGGTTAACTAGCCCCCATTTCCCCCAACACATTCAATTATTTGTCCATTTAATCTTCACTGCTTAGAATCTTATCTGCTAAATCATCAAATCTTCCTCTTCCCTCTTCTAAAACCTGGACCTTTTCAGTAGTTGTCCCTTCTCTTGTTTTCTCATAGACTTGTTAGAGAAGAAAAAGAAAAGGAATGTCATTCGAACTGCTTTTCTCCTCTTTCTGACATTGTTCTTTTAAGCAACAGGGGGAAAACCACACAACAGCTCCACGGTTTTGTGCATTAGTATGTTTTGTTTGCCATGTTTGCAGCTGGTTATCTTCCATTCTTGGGAATATTCATGTTGCATTTCAGAGAACAGTGTACCATTTTGTAGATGTTATCATTATGGCCTTTTCGCCCAGAATTACCACTGCTGTTACAGTCACTACAAGGAAATGCTCTCCCACTCATTTCTCTGATAAGAAGCTGCCTGGCGTCCTCAGGCTTCCCATGGTCTGCTAGCTGGACCGAGACGGTTGCAGCGAGGGTTTCAAAG
The DNA here is from genome assembly GCF_026419965.1 of Kogia breviceps. NCBI lineage: Eukaryota > Metazoa > Chordata > Mammalia > Artiodactyla > Physeteridae > Kogia > Kogia breviceps. The sequence continues at coordinate 117,395,160 of NC_081311.1, read as the reverse complement.
GGAGGCTAATAATGTGCACAGTTTTCAGAATTGTTATTTTTCCCCAAAACTTACTGTAGTTGTGAAAATCCTTATGAAAAATGATTAGAGAAGTTGCGGAAATTCACAAACACAAGGCAAAACTCAAAGCAGTTTTTTTCATCATTTTGGTGAACAGAAGAAAGGAGGGCCCATTCTTTCCTGTCTCACAGCAGAATCATGATTCCGAAGCACAACCACCACATATATTTATGAAATTATGGACAGTTTCTTTTAAAGGAGAAGCACAATTACAATAAGTCAGAGAAAAATAGAGAGTGATTTTCCCATAGGTTACAAATAAAAGGACATTTGTTATTTAGCATGTAACCTATATCCATTTATTTGTTTAAAATCAAGGATTAAATGAATATATAGATTTATAAGATATAATCATTTGAGAAAGAATATTATAAAAACATATGGCATATAAATACACACACCTTTTAAGAGTATATATATATATATATATATATATGTATGTATATATACATACACACACACAAACACACCTTCATGGTTATAGATATATAAATGGATGGAATTAAAAGGAGCAAAATATTTGTTAAATAAGAACATGAGAAGAGAGTCTTTTCTAACATAGTTGAATCTCTTAGAAGAGAGAAATGTTTTTCTTGAGGGACTTTTAGAATTTTATGATTTTGTTCAAATAGCAGATGCAATATAAACACTCCATATTCTTTTGTGACTTCTTTTTTCCTTTCTTGGTCTCTGCTAAGAAGTGTAAAAGACAGTAAATAACATAATAGCATGTTTAATAAACAAATAAACAAACAGTTGAGTGAAGGGGCCCCTGTGTGCTCCCTTTGCCCCATCAGTATTCCCAGGAGGGGCTGGGCAATTAGCTCCATGGGCTCCCTGTGTTGGGGCAGGATGAGCAGGCAGCGTGCCCGAAGGGACGTCAGGCTTTTGCCGTGCGGTGGGGGCACGTATGCGGTCTCCCTCCGAGGCTCAGAGCAGCAGGGACCCACTCACTCTCCCCTGCTCTGTCCAAGGGCAGCACACTTGAATCTCACCCAGGAAGAACCTAACCCTGAAGGGAGTGACAACTGAGGTGTCCTAGGGCAGAGCTGGCAGCCCCCTCTGAGCAGCCTTTCTACCCCCTCAAGGGCCCCAGTGCTGCCACAGAAGCAGCATTGTGTAAGCCATTGCTGAATCACAAAAATATCCCTTTAATGTCAGTCATGTCATCCTTAGATGAAAAGCCAGGCTCCTCCCCGGCCATGAGGAGAAAACTTGGATGGGGATGGAAAGGAAACAAGATTTCTCCCCATCATATCCTAAACACTATGTTGCTGACTCCCTCTCAGACAGGAAAGGTCACTGTTTCTGATTTTCTTATTGAAGAATAAAGCCATCTTTTGAAATTACAGTCACTGAAAGTACACGTGGCTTAGAGCACAGGAAATGCCATGGTTCCTAACCAAATAAGAACCAAGGAACTGTCCAGTTATGTTTTTTATTATTAGTATCTGCACATCAGAATATGTGTATTAATGTTATTTGGTGAGATTACTGTTAAGCAAAGAATAAGCTGGAGAGATACGATTTCTTCAATGCTAGGGACAGGAAGATGTGTATCAAATGTCCATAAACATCTGAAAGCAGATAAGAAAATATTGGCCTTGCTTCAAATGAGATGGAAGCAAAGATAGTCAAGAATTATTTATCAGAAATGGAGTGGAAAAAGATCAGGTCCAGGTATGTAGAACCTCCAGGGTTTGTAGTTGCAAGCAAATAAACAGTAAAATTTTAGATACAAGTTCTTGAAATGCTGCTATACTTAGTTAAATAAACAACTAATGAAAATATATGAGAGTTTAAAGGGTAAAGATGTTGTCCATCATTACCTACAAATAAAGGGTAATTGAGCATATATTGGGATTTTTCCCCTTTATAATAGTGAAGCAAGATTAATTTGAAAATCAACCCTTATTTCTGCACTAATGACCTTAAATCCAGACTGTGGTATTCTTTTTCACCCAGAGCAAGAGAACAATTTTCTGCGTAGAATGCAAAAATATCTAAGGGGAAACTAGTCCTTAAAATCAGGCATGACCCAGCTGTATTGGTTAAAAGATATCATTTTTATGAAATATAACCACAATGTCTTTTGAAGATATATTCAATAAATAGGTTGGTATCCCTTATATGTTTCTTAGACCACAGTATATTAACATATTTATATCATATATACATACATACATATCTATGTAAGAGATAGACAAAAAACATCATTTACAAATATTGAAAGCAGTTTCAACTTCCTAAAAGGTAAGGATTTTAGTTCAGCTTTGGGGCAGAATTATTTCGTTGTAAGAAAAGCACTTGAGTGGGCTCTTTATTTACAGAACTTAAAAAAAAAAAAAAATGTTATTACTTTTTTTTTGCGTCACGCGGGCCTCTCACTGTTGTGGCCTCTCGCGTTGCGGAGCACAGGCTCCGTACGCGCAAGCTCAGAGGCCACAGCTCACGGGCCCAGCCGCTCCGCGGCATGTGGGATCTTCCCGGACCGGGGCACGAACCCGTGTCCCCTGCATCGGCAGGCAGGCTCTCAACCACTGCGCCACCAGGGAAGCCCTAGTTACAGAACTTTAAAGAAAGCACGGGCACATTGTTCTTGAGAAAAACTATGAAGTGAACCCTGAGTTGAATGCAGATGTTCGCTTGAGAAATTATCTGTTCTATTTGATAATGAAGATTGGGTACAGATTTAGCAGAGCTTCCTCATGCTTTGTAACTCTAGGGAAAATGTGTCTGTACTCTATAAGAATTTAGAGTATCCTGAGCCTATACGGCATTGCTTATTTTGCTTTATCCTTGCTCAAAACCTGCAAGTCTGAACTTTACCACAAACTGAAAGAAAGATATAGGAAAGAAAGATCTGGAATAAGATTGGCCCAGTTCAGCACTGTGGATACTGTGTGTGTGGATACTCTGCGTGTGGAACTCAAGATTAACGAACCTAGATATCTATTTTGATTTTTGAATATTCCTGGAGCTATGTAACTGCATCACTCTGCATCAAATGAGTCCCACTACCAAACATTTTTGGGAAAGGTCTACCTGAGTATAAGAAATGAAGACTTGAGAGACAGACCTCAAACTGGAGTTAGGAGGAACTCTTCTTCTCTTTCTGGAACCTCATAGGGTTAGCACTTGATCAATGGGAAGAGCAAGCCTGCTAGAGGGCATTTCCATTGGCCTTGCCGTTTGGTGATGGCCTAGAAAGTAGGACCATTGTAAGGCTCTCTGTGCTACATTTCCTTCCATTAGTTTTAAGCATTCAGAGAAGTCCACCTTCTTAAAGAGAACATCTTCCAGACTTGGAACTAAGTACCAAAGGGGAGAGCAACAGGTCCTGCTGTAAACCCAGACAGGCATCACAGCCCAGCATCTCTCAGAAGAGAGTTATCTCTGGAAGTTTTAGCAGAAGCAGTGGGGAGAAGGTGAAGAAATACAAGAGATGCACGACACCATTCACTTATTCCTGATATTCACTAGCTGCCGCAGGAGTGCCTATTCTGTTTTACCTCCAACTGGTATACTGCTGTTCAGTTATGGCACTAGCCATCTGGAGTTAGCATAGACCCCACAAGTTAAGCATTCAATCCTCCACAAGACCTCTCCCGCTACAAATTCCAGGGCAAGTTCAGGGTTTCCTCAGTCCACCAATACTTGATTGACTGACTACAAATTCAAGGTTTCCCTCAACATCTTCAAGTTGGATAATTCACTAGAAAGACTCACAGAACTCAGCAAGGTACTGTAGTTAGAATGACAGTTTTATTATAAAGGATACAATTTGGGAATAGCCAAATGAAGAGACACGTAGGGTGAGGTCTAGGAGGGTCCTGATCTCAGGACTTCCACGCCTCCCTCTTGTGGAACCTGGGCATATCATCATCCTCTCAGCACATCAATTTGTTCACCAGTCAGGGAACTCCACTGAGCATGGGTCCAGTCTTTACTGGGGTTTCATTACATAAGTATGATTCATTAAATTAATGCCCAGATAATTGAACTCAATTTCCAGCCTCCCTTCCTTCTCCAGAGTTTGGGTTGGGTCAAGATTCCAGCCTTGTAACCAGAGGTTGGTATTTTGGGGGACCAGATCTCAATCTGAAGCTATCTAGGGATCCGCTATGAGTAACCTCACTAGGAAAAACTCAGATGTGATCAAGAATAACAAAGCTCATGAATAAAAAAGGCGTTTCTATCACTCACATCATTCCAAGGGTTGTGGAAGTTCCAGGGCAGGAACACAGGACAAAAACCAAGTTCTTTATCATGCAGCATACCTATTTTAGAAGCAGATAGGGATGCTTGTTGGGACTCTGTTAGCATTCAAAGAGAGTGGAAGCCAGAGCCACTCAGTTTGGAGAGACATATGACTGTGTTTGTAGTCAGTTTATTGGGAGACCTAGGCAAACTGTATAATACTTAGGAAATGGAAATTGTTTGTTTTTAAAGGTTCTTCTTTCTTGATTTTAACACTGGTATTATAAGAGGAGGCTTCTCAAGTCAAGTAGTCTCCAAATATGAGTACTAATCCAAGTGTGCTACTCATACAAATTTGATAAGCCACCTGAGGACTTCATGGTTACATATATTTCTCATCTTCCTGAGCTGGCTCTGATTTCCAGTGAGAGATCCTTACATTCCTCAAGTCTGTATTGCTCATGCCCTACAAGCAAGTAAAACTCTGTGCTGCGAGAAGGTAGACACCAATGTAGAAAAGTCACAAGATGGGAGAGCTGCAGATCTTGTTTTAAATGTTTTTATAAACAATATATAAAGTTCAAAGAATTGCAGTAGTACTATAATACATTCATTTGAAAAGCTACAATATGAAAAATTCTTGAGTAAGACATCTATTTTTTACCTGTATTTATCCCTAAAGCATGTTTAAAAACACTCAACAAATTTTATCTACTACAAACCCTGCCTGACATTCCCCAAATGAGAATCAAATGCATCAGATGGCCATTTTAACAAAGAAGAAAATGACTGCTCATTAGAACTAAGAGAATGCAGAATGGTATTGGAGGAAAACCACGTGCAGTACTGCGTTAGGCACCATGGGATGTACTGTTTGCTTAGTCTTTCTCTGGATGATGAATGATGTTCTACTTCGAGGAAACAAGACATATGGTACAGATGCTATCACTGTGCACAGGAAGCTGGCAAAAAGTAGTTAAGTGATTTTCTAAGTTTACTCAGAAAGCCAGTAGCAGAACTGGGTCAAAAGCCCCATGTTTTATTATTATTACTGAAGCAGGAGCACCTATAAAAAGAGTTTGAAGGGTTAAGTACAAGGTCTTAAATTGATCATTTTTAAACTTTTGTTTAATTTTATGTCATTCTACCCTTTCTCAAGATCCTTTGTAGATCACAAGTAGATTTATTAATGCCTAGGTGTTCTCATGCTTTTCAGAACTGGTTCATAATCTCCATTCTTTTACTTAAATTTAGTTTTCCCCTAAAAAAAAAAAAATCCTTTCTGGATACTCAAGGATTGAGAGAGGAGGGAATTTTTTAAGTCCCCTGCCTAATGCCCATTGATTTTGTGGTGGAAGTAATTAGCTAATCTAGGTGTGGTTCTGTTGTACATTTGGATCCCTGGTTCTACACTGTAGGGCTTTTTTTTTTTTTTTTCTTCCTTAACTTTCAAGAACAGTGAAAAATAATTGTTTCTTTCTAAGAAAAATTTAAAAATAATTTTGGAAAACAAAAGAAAAAGTTTCTGTATTTGCTTTGCTGGCTTTAGACTGTTACCTTTGCTTATTTTTCTCATTTCCACATAACAAATAGAGTTAAATTTTATTTTATAAAGGGTGTTGTTAAGTCTGAATTTTTTTTTCATCTAAAACACATTAAGTTCCTTAGATATTTAAGAGTGCATAATTACAAATGTATATCATTAAAGCAAAACTATATTAATTAATACAAAGCTGCCCTAGGGTCTAGTAGCTTTTGGAGGCCCCAGCAAAGCTACTTAGAGACTTTTCTCCTTTGTCTAAACATGTTGATTTCTTTCTTCAATTTTAATTTTGTAACTTAGCACAAAGTAAATTTTGGAAATGTGCACAATTAGTTTAGAACGTAAGTCAAGTTACTAAATAATAAATAATAATACAGTAAAAAAAAATCACAATAGCTGTGGGTCTATCATTAAGACATATTTTTTTCTAGTAGTATACATTATACAATACATACATTAAGCCCAACTATTGGAATATTCAGTTTCATTAAGTGTTGTTTTTTAAAATAAGTCCACTCCTTCAACTTCAAAAAAAATATTGTGTAAATGGAAAAAACTTAATTATGCTTAGTTTAAGGAAGGAAAGACAAGTCTAAATGTGTGAGTTATATCACAATACGGATTTTTAAGAAAAATTCAATTTGCTCATTTTCAAGTATCTTTGGTTGTTGTGTTGGAGGTGATGCTATGGCAACAGCTACTACACACTACCATAAGTATATACAACAAAGAGTAGCAAATAGACACACTAAGGGATTTTTATGGCATTAACTAACCTGGAGCAACAAAAGATTTCCTAGTGGAGGCTCTAGGGGGCCTACTTTAATGATTGGACAAATGTAAGTTGCAATAAGCATACTGACATAAGATAAATGGGTGCTTTTAGAGGTTTCTCAGCCTCAGCACTATTGACATTTTGGGGTGGATAATTCTTTGTTGTGGGTGATTGTCCCGTGCATTATAGGATGTCTCACAGCATCCTTGGCCTCTGCTCACTAGATACTAGTAACATCCCCTGACTCATTGTAAAAAACTAAGATGCCTCTGGCATTGTGAAATGTTCCCTGAGGGACAAAATCATCCCTGATTGAGAACCACTGGTTTAGAAGATGTTTGGAAATAGCTTTCATTCCACATTAAATATTTTAATGCCCCTCTATGTAGGATTTACTTTATTAATTGAATCAGTAAACACACTTTTTCTGAATACATATGAAGCCCACTTAGCCCAGACTCTGAGTGAATTATCTCAAATTCCAAATTGATATCATCTAAATTAATTCACTTTATTGTATAAACCTAATCAACATTGTATTAACCAGAGGTTCATATAAGTTTATAATATTTTTCATCCTCTATCAAACAGCTCTTATGAGTATCTTAGTCTAAACAAAGCTTTGCAAACTATGTTATCATTTGTACAACAAAGGAATATGAGGCAAAATGTTAATTCTGTTGTGGTTCAGCATGTTTACCCACTGGTCAGTCTTGTCTATTATCAGATGTAGTAATTGGCTATCTTGTGTAGCTGTACTTTTTCCAACAAAAACTAAAACAAATATTGTTGAGGGAATATCTTTAATAACAGTACTCTGGGAGTTCAATGAAATATGTGTCATTTCTACTGAAATCATCCAAGTGGTTGGAAGAAATCGTGAGAATGTGAATGAAATTGGGAAAGGAATTAGAAGAGCGTTGGGACTGGTCCTGTGAACCACAGAAATTGTTGCTTTTCTCAGCTTCCCTTCTTTTTTGATGTCCAAAACAAGAGCCTGAGCTCATCTCTTGATTTCCTAGCTGTAATTACTTCATAGTATCCTGTGGGTATCTTCACCTTCTATTCTTCAAGTAACTCTACACTTTTGTCTTTGCTCTCGATGCCAACATAGACTATCTGCCAAAAGATCCTTATCTGCCTGTACTATTTTTTATAACCTGTTTACTGAGCCCCTTTTCTTATTTCCCCTCTTATTAGCCCTAACATCTTCAACATTCAAATTTCAAAAGCAAAGAGCTAGTTGCTTATTTACCAGTTGATCTTTTTAACTTTATAACAATAACTAAAAATACTAGAAACCACTCATTTCTCAGCTCCAGTCTTTCATAAATCATGGTGTAATGGGACTGGAATAGACTTTAGGGGTCAACTTTCCACAAATGGGAGCTTTAAGCAAAAGGCTCAAAGTCATAAAGACCCAAAATCAAATTCCACCTCCATTTTACATTATAGGAGTGATACTTAACAGGCTCTTAAATTTACTGAGTCTCAGAATAACTCTTAAATGTGTATAGGAGATCCTACCTTATAGGAACATAGGAGGTAACGTATTGAATTTTTCTGACACACAGCACATAATTAATAAATATTTATTTCCCTCTCATTATTCCCATTTGAGTAAACACTACAATAAATATCTGTAATTGGAATTCCTTATCCACATTATAGCAATTTTATTTTAATTAAAATTTTTGCTTAGGTAATGTACGCCCTGGTTAAAAATTCAAATACTACAGGACATAGTTGGTGAAAAGTAAACTTTTCCATGAACAACTACTATTATCAGTTTGTGTGTGTGTGTGTGTGTGTGTGTGTGTGTGTGTGTGTGTAACCAATTAGAGGTAGCGCATGTACACACAAATGCACTCGCATGCACGCATTTCTCTTTGACAGAAGTTGTAGGATACTATGCAGACCATCCTATATCTTGAATTTAACGTGAAACCTATTTAAGTATTTCAAGGTTCTTGTATTATTGCTGTGTTTATTTTTCTAAGCAATAAATACCTTCAGTTTCTTTAATATATATCTACATATGTATATATGTATATTTATACCTAACTATACCTATATCTGTATCTATGTATCTATGTATTCTATCTTCATAGTAATAATAACATTGATGCAAACAATTAGCAATAATCCAACTGACAGCAGTATGCCTACACTCTTAAACTAGGGCATGGCAGTTTATTGAAATTCCTAGTGGTTTCATAGTTCTGGTATACTGGAGATTCTATATTTTAAAAGTGTCCCTTCTTAAAATTAGGTGCTCTTTATGGTACATTTAATAAGATTCTCCTTTGTAGAGGTGACAGTGATTATGAAAAGTTTCGTATGGGCCTTGGGGGCAGAAATGTCTTTTTGAGAATGTGTTTTCTTTTAAATTAATTGACTTCATGTCTTAAATTATCTACAGTAATACAGACTAAGCTTTGCTGTTGCACAACTGACTTTGTCTATTTTAAAATTAATTCTTATTCAACTCAAGGTGAGAAAAGAAAACTTCCCCAGGTAAAGTGGAGAATGTCCTGTTTCTCAAATTTTAATCTAGAGCAAAGGTTTACAAAATGAGTTATGAGGGACATTAAAATAAACATCTGAGGGTTTTGTGAAATATTACAATTGTATATGCAGAATTTTTTTTTCCAAAAGGGGGCCCAAAGCTCTCCATAATTCTCAAAGGGGGATTCATGAAAAAAAAAAAAAAAAAGTCAAAAAGTCACTGCTTTCAATCGAGAATCTTCTCTAGAGAAGAAAACTAAACAGAGAACGTGCTTCAAAGTTCTATCCATATTTCTGGGAGAGATTGAAAAGAAGATTTCTTCAGAATGTCAACAAATTCTTAAGAATGCTGTGGAGAATAGCTGTTTTCCCCTTAGATGGAGATTGTGAAGGCTAGTTTTTTGGGGGTTTTTTGCGGTACGCGGGCCTCTCACTGTTGTGGCCTCTCCCGTTGCGGAGCACAGGCTCCAGACGCGCAGGCTCAGCGGCCATGGCTCACGGCCCCAGCCGCTCCGCGGCATGTGGGATCTTCCCGGACCAGGGCGTGAACACATGTCCCCTGCATCGGCAGGCAGACTCTCAACCACTGCACCACCAGGGAAGCCCAAAGCTAGTTTTATGTGTCAACTTGACTAGGCTATGCTACCCAATGACTTAATCAAACACTAATCTAGGTGTTGCTATGAAAGTATTTTGTAGCTATGGTTACCATCTACTATCAGTTGACTTTAAATAAAGGAGATTATCCTCCATAAAATGGATAGGCCTCATCCAATCAGTTGAAGTCTGTAATAGCAGAAAAATGAGGTTTACCAGAGAAGAGAACAATCTGTCTTAAGACTGCACCATCAACTCCTGCCTGAGTTTCAAGCCTCACAGCCTGCCTTATAGGTTTCAGACTTTCCAGCCCCTGTAATCATGAATCAATTTCTTAAAATAAATTGTAGATATAGATATAGAAATCGATATGAATATGGATATAGATATTTATTGATTTCAATCCTTGTTTCTCTGGAGAATTCTGACTAATCTGATATAGGGGCCAACATTAGAAAAGAAAATAGTAATAGAAAGGATCATTATATCAAGTGAGTAATTTCTTTCAGAATTCTAGCAGTGCTAGAGTCTTAAAGAAAATAAAAGAGGGGGGATTGCCTAGAGCAGAACTAAGAGGCCTCTCCTGAATAGGTGTTTAAAAATAGCTCCAAATCCTTGCTGGACTAAAAACAAAGGGAGCACTAGCTATTGAGAAGACATCAGAGGATCCCAGCTGAGAAAGTGTTCCAAACTGGAAAGTATCAGGCAGCCGGGGTAACAGTGAAACATGGCTTCGAGTTCCAGAGACCAGAGCACTCCTACTTCAGCTCTCATGACCATGCAAGATTCAGGGCTTTGCCCACCATTGTTCTCCAAGAACCATGGGATATTGCGATGTTCCTTATGGTACAATCAACACCGTACATGTAATAAAGTTTAATATACTAATATATTATTTTATCATAATTCTAAAATATTATATCAGAAACTCTGACAAGTCTGCAAGAGCATTTTCTCCTTTTATTTGTGTGGCAGAAAGTTGCCAATCAAGTTAAGTTTGGACAAGCTAAGGAGAGGAACAGAGAAGCATGTTTTCAACTGTAAAACAAAAGAACTCACTACATCAAGTATACAATTACTGCATGTTCTTGGTACCTGGTTCATAAGTGATGCCCTGGACAAGTAACACAGCTGAAAGAGGCCACAAAGCACATCTTGGAAAGATTCAATATATTTGCACTACATTTGTAGTTTCTTCTCTCCAAAGCTGCTTTATTTTGCAACTCTTTCCCTAATTAACAGTGTCCTGGCAGCCCTATAAGGAAGTCCAGTTGGAAAGATGCCAAAAAACTGCCATGACCATTTCTTAATGTCAAGCACAAGCCAAAAGTGAGATTCAACGTGTTACCTGAATTAGTTTTGTTTGATGTTTGGGATGTGATTTGATTTTATGCTTTAAGTTTTATAAATTTTAATTTTGCTTCTTAAGTCAAAAAAGCAGAGGAAGGGGTACAAAGAGGTCACTACAGGGAAAGATTTTTTCTAGCTGTCATTGGTGAGTTTTTGTTTATTCACCCTGGGAGGGCTTTAATAACTGCGCTGCTTTGTTGATCGCATGACCATGTTTGCACTGGTCTTGCTTCTGAATACCTAGGCAAGGGTCTTTCATCTGATTCACACATCGCTCAAGCTTGGATCAATGCCAGATTCCCCACCTTCATGAATGATCAACTCATGTAGCCTGTTGCTAATAATGTGTTCACTTTATGGCAGATGATATTTATTTTGGACAGGGTGAATACAGACCTTGGATGTTTGAACAGGGCACAGCGGTACATAGTGTGTGTGGGCACACTTTCCAGGGAAAAGATCAGATCCATATCCTCAGGTTGCCCCTTATGTCCCTTTTGCACTCTCATAGGAAGGGAGTTTTCAGTTCACTTTATCATTCACAAGTTACCTCCAACTTAGCCTTGTCATTGCGATTCGTCACACTCATACTCTATCCTTTTATGTGCTGTATCTCACTGAAGTCTCCACACACCAGGCTAGTGCCCCAGGGTATATGCCTACAACAAAGATCTCAAACATAGTTTAAAAGGAAACACCATAAAAGAGAAAAATAATGGTCACAGTTGCTGCTAGAGGCTGGTTCCCACAAACCGGGCAGGTTTTCCAACTTCCACCAAAGCTGAATTACAAGGGCAGCTCTCAACTCAGCAGCTCTAAGTATGGTTATGTGTTGTCACACTGTGATGTTACCTTTTTCTTTCTTCTGCTTTTTATTCTGTAGCAGGGCCCTCCAACTGAACCTTGTCAACTAAGAGATAAGGAGAACATAGTTTCTTTGTCTTCCCTTAGCTGACTGGAGAGATCTATGTAAATCAGATGGAGCGGGCTGCTGGGCTTCCACAAGAAGCAATGATTCTGCCCTTAGCCATGTCGTGGGGCCATATTACCCGTCTGGCGGATTCCCATAACTCAGATGTCAATAACTCCATTCTCATCAAGTCTGGCCATACCCAAGCTGCAGGATTCTTGAGTATGTGCCAGGCCACCTCCCAAGACTCACCTTGGGAACATGTTAGAAATTCACCTCCCCAGAAGCCCAAACCTGGAGACTCAGTCAGTAAAGGTTGGTCTGGGTTGCAAGAGTCTGTAGCTAACAAGCTTCACAGATGACACTGATTCCCTGCCTGGCTCGGTGATATCTGGTTCACGTTACGGCATTTTTCTCAGGGTGTGTAACTCTGGAAATACACGGGCACAGTAATACCAAATAACAGACTCAGATGGGTGGCAGAAGAGAAAGGAAGGAGAATGGCAGGTGTAGAGCACTAAAAATGTGCTAAGCAATGTGCTAGGTGGCTCATCTTTGAAATCGCATTTCATTCTCATAAAAAGCTTAGCCTTAATTCGTCTGTTTTAATGACGGGAAATATTTTCCTGCTGTTGTTTCTTCTACATAAGTTAAGGGTGAGATGAGTTTGTAAGGACTTTCCCCTAATTTTCTTGTTGAGGCCACTTAGCTATAAAATTTAGACGCTAGGTTGCCATGGTATCTACAGTCCTCGTGTGTGTGATGTGTGTTATCTTTTGGAGAAGAAGGACATGTATATTATTACATTCCTATCAATGACAAAACAAATTATGCACATTCAAGAGCTTAAAACAACACAGATTTATTTTCTCACAGTTCTGTAGGTCAGAAGTCTGGGTAGGCATGACTGATTCCTCTGCTTTGGGACTCCTGAGGCCAAAGATGAGGTGTCAGCCGACATGGGCTCTTGTCTGGAGGCCCTTGAAATAGGGATGGGGAGACGTGCTTATAAGCAGAGCCCAGATCCTGGTGGTTGGCAGCTGAGGTCCTCATTTTCTTGCTGACTGTCAGCCAGGATCCTCTCTTGACTCTTAAAGCCATCAGCATTTCTTGTCATGTTGTCCTCTCCACCTCAACACAGCAAGAGTGAGTCATAGTCATGCTTTGAATCCTCCCCTTGTGTGTTTCTTCTCTCCTCTCCCCTCAAGCGTGCAGTCTTCGGGGAAAACCTTCCTTGCCTATATTGGGCTACTTAACTCACCCTAAAGTGCTTTCACTCAGTCTGATGAAAATCTGTGTGTCTGTTTCATGGCTGGCGTAGGTCTCTTCTGCCTGTGGCTGGGTGTAGGAGAACTTCACATTCACATGCATCACAACCATTTTCATATTTGACTGGCTGGTGGCATCATTTCCTGAATTAGCTGTTTAGACATCTCCATATATGATCAAATGTGCAATGGCCTGGAGGCAGTGGTTTGGATTTTATATCCAACTTAGTATTCATTTGTCAGAATAAATTGGGGTTGAAACTTGATGGTGAGACTTCAAGCAACTATTCAACAAATGGTCTCTCATTTTACTGCTTTAGATAGTAAGCTCCTAAGTTCAAGACCCATGAGGGGTTACGTCGCTTTCTTCCACAACCATCAGAGACGAGGGCAAAGGTGAATGCTTAATAAAGGGATGTAATGATGATTATAAATATAGGGATACCTGTGAGCAGAAAGGTTACACAAAAATTTCTCTTCTCCATGGTTTTTGCACATATGCAGAAAGATAATGATCATTTTGGGTCATCTACTCACATGAGCGTATATGGAATGCATATATTTTCCCTTATGTTTTATTTTCAAAATAAATGAGAAGTCAAGTCCTCATAAACTGGAGTGGTAGTGGTGGGGAGATGTTTTTAATATATTGTTTTACTTTGAACATTTTATTTTTTCCAACCAGCCATACAAATCTATTGCATTTTCATTTCTTTAGTGGGGTAAAGCTTATTAGGAAAAAAAAAGATAATGGCAAAACTAAGGAAAGCAATTAGCTTTGTATAAAACACAGTGCACTGTAGTAGTGTATGCAAACTCTAAATAAGCCTTTTTAGTTCAGAGCAACCAAAACACTTCTGACGACCTGAAAATAACTTTCTTCTCATTACTTTGAGCACAGTCAGCAACACCTAGAAGGACAAGAAAAAACAACCCATAAATGGTTTCGTAGATGTCTTGCAGAGAAGTTGAATTGTATGTTTTTAATTATATGCATTAATGTCTCCAAGAAAAAATTGCCCAATAACAATGCTTTCTCAGAGGTAGTAATACTCCAAAATAAGCTCCAAAATAATCATTTAACTGTGTATTATATAGGAGGCCTTTGACGCAATGGAACATATTCTAATTATCTGGCAAATACTTTTAGAATACATGCACACTTTGCTGCTGAATTTTGTTCTTCAGGATGGTGTACTTATATCTTCACCACATATATATGAGGTCTAACAAATTGGAAATATTCCAGCGTAATGTGTTTTACTTAAATAAACACATTGATTAAAGATCATTCTCGCACATTGCAGAATAAGCAAGGCCTACTTGTGATTTAAGTGCCACCTGTAGACTCCATGTAAGACTGTAAGTTGTTCTCAAACCTGCTTCACCCACCTGCCTTCCAGAACATAACCCCTTAAAGTTCATTCCTCCAGAGTAATTTCTTTTTCTTTACCCTAAATCCAGTAGCAGTTTAGAACAACCCTTTGAACTCTTACACATCATTCTCATTTTAATGGAATACATCTGTGTATCATTTCCAAACTGAAAGTTGACTAATATGCCCTGATGTGGGTCATATTTTAGAGGGCAGGGGTAGTTGGGAAAGGTAAGACCATGAGAGACAGCAGGCCTGGATGGTATACTACTGGTTTAGTCTGGCAAACCAAAAGGTACCCATGGGAAAGGGAAGGAACTAGAAAAGGAAAGAGACTATCAAAGAGGGAGAAGGAAAGGCTTTCAACTACTTCCAAATTTTACCTGTCACAGCCCCTCCCAGATCGCTGAGAATCACCGCCTCACTTCCTGATAAGCTAGAGATATGATTTTTTTTAAATATTATATTTCCTATTACTTTCTTAAGTACATTGCCACTCATTCTGCATACTCACCCAAAAAGGAGCAAAGCCAGTCCTTCCTGAATGCATAGTAATAGTAATAGGATACTCTTGATGGAGTATCTTATTTTGTAGCAGAAACTGTATTAATCCATTGGCATATTTGTTAGGATTAAAATTCACATGTCTCCGTCCAAATGTGGTAAATCTCTAAACTTTATTATTTCCCTATCACAGAACTACATTTCATAAGTCTCCTATTTCATTGATGAAAACAAAATCTTTACATTTACTCATTTAAGGAATGTTATTTTCTTTGAATTTTTAATAGGGTGCCATCATGGGAGACTCAGTCTCTTCAAGCTCAGGGTTGCTTACTCTCATATTCTCATTTTCAAGATGATGCACAGATGCTGGACAAAATATGACAGTGGTCTGTATATGGTTGGTCAGGCAAGATCATGAAAGAACACTCTGAAATGGGCAAAAATTATTATTGGGTATCTGTCCCGCCTAGCACACCCTTCTGAATTATATGATTCTATGACACTCTCCCACTCTGCCTTTGAGTTATTTTACAACTCTGTATATTGTAGTAAAGTGATAGCAGTGGGAATGGTTTTTGTCCATAGTACTGCCAATTAATTTTGTCTGGTGGAATGCAACTGACTACTGCCCTGATATTGCAGAGTTTGGCACTTATTGTAAATTCATTTCAGCATTCTTGATTACTTAAATAAATATGTGCTCTTTGAATTCTTCTTTCAAACATTTGTAAAATGTTCCTCACTCCTTCATTCATTAGTTAAATAAAATGTTTGACACGTGCATTTTATGTGCCTTTGAGAGCCATGATTTTCACCCCAACAAGTCATTCTCTGATGACCTTCACTGACCTCTAGTTCAGGTGGAACTGCTCTTCCCTGGCCTCTGGTTTTGACCCTGTTCTTGATGCATTTACTGCTCAAATGCTCAGTGGTGTTGTAACTAGAGGTCTGTTTTCTTAACATGATTGGAGGGCAGGGATCCCCACTTTGCTGACTCTCACCTCCACTCTCACTGGTAATGAACCCTCCAGCTAGTCCCTGGCTTTTGTCTGTTAATTCAGCCCTTGCCATGAAGATCTCATGGAATACTGGTAAATCTAAAAATTACCTTTCACTCCCCTACTGGAGGCACACATGATTTGTTCAATATCTACATCCTACAGGGAAGGAGGATCAGGGTACAACTTCTGATATTTTTTCTGCCTCAACTTATTTTACTGCCATTCTCACTCCATTCACCTATGGAGTTACTCTCTAAGATGATTTCATATTTGGGTTCCAAGTGGACTTGCAGAGAGGAGACTCTACTTTTTTCTATAATTGTCCATTTTCCTTTTTTGTGTGTAATTTTCCCTCTTGGGGTCACTCTCCAAAGGACTCTAGCAGCATCTTCACTCAACTCTTACTTTTCCAAATCTTTCCTCACACAGAGCACAGTCCCCCAACTCTCGCCCTGAGCTCTGAAGGCTCTCTAGCCTCCTTCCTAATACGTAGAAACTTTCCTTTCCAAGTTTCTCAATTTCTGTGTTTAGGGTCTCATACTTCTGATATGTAAAAAGTGCTTTTGGAATTTAGATGATATCCCCTCTCCTGACAAATACTTTAGAATCATCATTTCACTACAGACTGAAAAACAGCCAGCTTTGAAAGTTAAAGTTGAAAGAAATGCCTTTATCTAAGGTTGTACTGATCTTTTCCAAGCCTGGATGAAAGAAGTACTACACTGAAATAATCCAGCTTATTTTTAATGAACAATGTTTCTAGGAGTATCTTAAATATATAGTGCCTCTTTTAAGCCTAATAATATATCTATGGTAAAAGTATTACTTATTCCCACTTTTACATGTTAGAAAATAAACATACAGATGTTATGTAGCTTGCCTGAACTAATGAGGTTACAGAATTACTCAATGAGAGTGCTGAAATTTGAATGCAGAGCTACTTAATTTTTTCCACTAGGGCTGTATTTCCTAGTTTAATAGAAAATATAATAAAATGATAATATCCATTTATGTTTCTTTATAAAAGTCTACTGTGCTGTAGTAGTTAGAATAATAATCCCCCCACCTCATAACCTAATCCCTAGAACCTGTGACTATTTTACATGTTACATGGCAAAGTTGGGGGAGGTGCTTAAATTTTATATTGAATTGAGATTGGCAATCATCTAATCTTAAAATAAGAACATTATCCTGGATTAGCCTATCGGGTTCAGTGTAATCACATGGGTCACTTATTATGTAAGAGCGATGCAGAAGTATCAGAACCAGAGAGATTGAATCATGAGGCTTGACTAGCCATTACTGGCTTTGAAGATGAAAGATGGCTATAAGCCAAGGAGTATGGGTTGCCTCTGGAAGACGGAAAAGAAAAGAAACAGATTCTCCTTGGAGTCTCCTGAAAAGAATACAGCTCTGCTGACACTTGAGTCCAGTGAGACCCATTTCTGATTTCTGACCTTAAGAACTGTAAAATAATAAATTTGTGCTGCTTTAAGCTACCAATTTGTAGCAGTTTGTTACAGGAGCAGTAGGAAATAACATGTGCAAAAACAGTATCTCTTTAGTCTTTTATGAATTTATATTTTCTAGATAATTGACTTCTAATTTATTTGGCAAATTCTTCTCACAAAAACCTGTCTGTTCCTCTCCCCGATCCTGGCACACAGTTAAATGCATTTCTTAGTCTCAGTGGATATATATGATCAAGGTACTGAGTGTCAGCTAAGGGGATACGTTTAGAAGTCAAGCATGTCACTTCCTGGCCAAGGATTTTAAAAAGCAAGTTTCCTTCTCCTTCTTTTCTCCACTTCCACAGACTGGATGCCATTTTGCTTCAAGCAGCCCGGGTCACTGGATTGCCTTGTGGTAAAAAGCCACATGCAAACTATGAATACTGGATTGTTGCATGCACAAGAAATAATCTATTGTGTGAAACCACTGAAATGTGTGGGTATATTTGTTGCAGTAATTACTGCTATCCTAAGTAATTCTTTATAGATATTAAAGTTATTTTTACCTGGGATCAAGGGAACTAATTAGAAACTATAAGCAATGCAATCTCGACTACTACTTTCTTTAGGATGTCATCAATTCTCGCCACAGGAATTTACATCATCTAACTCAGGTCCCTGATTCCAGTCCCACCCTATTTCAACCCATTCTCTAAACTCTAAAGATGTCTTCCAGATACCAATTTAACTTGGTGTAATCTCTACTACTCTCCATAGACACACTTATGCTTTAGCCACATTGCATTCTCACCGTTTTCTGGCCATGATTTTCAAAACTTCTTAGTTTTGCATATGCGTTAGGATCCTTGAAAGAACAGGATTTGAAAAGAAAACCATCAGACTCTAATGTTTACAGGTGTGGCTGTGGACAAGTCACATGGACTCCCGAAGCCTCAGGAAAATAGGAAGAGAGGAAAATTCCCTTAACTTTATAAAAAGCATCTATGAAATATTTAGAGCTAATATTGTACTTAATGGTGAGAGACTGAATACGTTCCCACTAGGGTTAAGAATGAGGCAAGGATGTCTGCTCTTACCATTCTTTTCAATATAGTACAGCAATTCTACCCAGTATTATCAGGTAAGAAAAATAAATAAAAGGCATACAAGATGAGAGGGAAAGAAATAAAATATCCTTGTTTGCAGGTTACACGGATGCAAATGCCAGGGAATCTAACACCCCCCACCCCCAAATTCTAGACTAAGAAGTGAGTTAGCAAGGCTACAGGATACAAGATAAGCATACAAAAATCAATAGTATTTTTATAAACTAGCAAGAAAATGTGAACACTGAAATTAAAAATACAATACCACTTATGATAGCTCATAAGAATGAAGGAATATTTAGAAGTATAAATCCAATAAAATACATTCAAGGCTTTTATGCTAAAATCTACAAAATTCTGATAAAAGAAATCAAAGAAGTTCTAAATAAAGGAGAGACACATTGTGTTCATGGATTGGAAGATGTAAGATACTAAAGTTATTAATTCTCCCCAAATAAAATTAATATAATTTCTATCAAAATGTTAGCAGAGATTTTTATAAATATAGACAAAACTATTCTAAAATTCACATGGAAGGGGAAAGGAACTAGAATAGCTTAACACAACTTTGAAAAACAAAATAAAAGTGGGAAAAATCAGTATACTCAATTTCAAGATTTATTCATTTCTACATCAAACAAGACTCTGTGGTATTGGTGAAGATATAAATGCATAGATTAATGGAAGAAAACAGCGAACTCATATAGGGCCACATAAATATTTCCAACTGAGTTTTTACAAAGGTGCAAGATGTTACCATTGGGGCAACCTGGATAAAGGGTATAGGGATTTTTTTGTATTATTTCCTACAACTGCATGTAACTCTACAATTAAAAATTTAATAAGACAAAATTATGATCAGTGGAAGAGCAACATTAGCATTACCTAGCAGCATGCTTGAAATGCAGAATCTGAAGCCACATCCCAGACCTACTGAATCAGATATTGCATTTTTACAAAATCCTCTGGCAATTGATGTGCACATAAAGTTTTGAGAAGCACTGCTCTAGGCAATATCAAAAATTTGGCATTTAAGTCATCCTAATATATTTCTGGTTTTGTGTCTCTGCTCTCTTTTCATTTTGTAAATTAAGTTTTCTTGTGCATGGCAGATATACATTCCATAAAATAAAACAAACCAGACCCTCAAATTTGAGTATTTATATTTTGAGTTTTTTCCCCAAGCCCTTTGATTTCTTGATACATTTCTTTTTTTTCCCTAACTTTACCGCAAGAAATTCTAGTTATCCTTCTAATAATTGCTAATTGCTAAAGGATGCTTTTTAATCTTTTATTGAAAATTACTAACTTAACAGAACACAGCTTAGTATTTTTTTGCAAAATTCATGCACCTAATCTGTTAGGATCCAGAGTTGTTTTTTTGCTCTAGTACATTCCATAAAAACAACTGTGCTAATTTTTTTATTTTAATAATTTTTCTGAAATACATTAAACTATAACAAAACACATGCCTTTTCTTATTCCTTTGACACTAAAGCTATTTCAAAGACTTACATCTAAGTATTAGCAATATTCTATAGTATTACCTGTCATGATTTCTAATTTCATTATTTTTTCTCCAGAGCTATGAGGCATGTGACTCATTTAGTCTAAGTTCCCATTGAGTGTGAAAGTTTTAACTAGGTTCCTTTGTGTTTCCACCTTGATCTTCCAAACACAAGGCTTTCTTTCTTCAGAATGCTCTGTTCTTCAGCCTTGCAAAGTGAAATCCATGTTTCCCCAGGTCATGAGTGTCTGGAGGGTTTTAAGATCAAAATAACAACAACATTATAAAAAGTACTTCAAAATATGTATCCCCACCTATCTTTGGGAGCTTTAGCCCATATAAAAATTCCAGCAAATAGTCCTGGGAGTCCAGGAAGATCAAACTCTATTTTGTGCTCAGAGCTATATCCCTGTGGTTAGCATATTGCTTGGTACAAAGTAGGTACTAAATAAATATATTTTATCTGTCTGACCTGTTGACCATCAAATACACACACACACACGTATATATATATACGTGTGTGTGTATCTTTTCACCTAATTGCCCCTATATCTAATTATATGACATGAATCTCAAAAAGATGACTCAGGCCAATAACAATCTCTCTTAAGAGCATAACATAAAAAATACAGAATCTATAACATTCATTAGTGAGAAAGAAATTGAAAGATCACAATATAGAGGGGTAAGAAAGAGTCCAATGAAGCACATTTAAGCATGATTATAGTTACAAAGTAATGAGAAAAATTATTTTTAATTGATATTTATTGAGCACACACAACATACTCTGCCTCATTTGAGCCTCACAAAAAACCTATGAGGTCAGTGAAGTTATTATTCCAACTCCATAGAGATGAAGAAGTAGAAGTTCACAGAGGTGAAGTGATTAGACCAAAGTCAAAAACATGTACATGAGAGACCTAGGATTCAAACCCCAATTTGTCTGATGTGAAGACTGACCTCCCAACAAACTCTGTTTCTGTATCAGAGAAAACTATTTGGTGATGGGATAGAAATAAGAAGCCCTCCAGAACTGGGACACTAATTCAAACTGGGAAGCTCTTGAGTGAAGATGCCTGAGTTGAGGTCTTTACAGTTTCCAAGGATCTCCTCCAACACTGGTCTCTGCAAAATCCTGCTAAAGCTTTTGCTTTTGGATATTCATGATATCTCACTCTCTTTCTCACAGCACACAATTCAAATTGTTGAAGGCTTTAGTGGATCTCAGACCCTTTATAGCATAGTTACTCCAAAGTAGGTCTAAGATTATCTTACTGTGCTAAGGAAGTAGTCCTCCCAGCTACTGCATGCATATACCACTTCCTTTCTCTCCTGATATGGATATATCAGTGATATCAGAACCACTGAAAGGTTCCCCATCCCCAAATGACTACTATACTCTTAATCTTATCCCAAATTATCAATACTGTAATAAAATCTCCAAGACTCATCACAATGAAATACCATCTCCAATTTTTCTGCATTCCATTTGTCAGCTGATCCACTGCTCAGTCACTGTGACATTTTCATGCTCAGTAGAAGCCCTGAATAAAGAAAAGTACCCCATACTCTTCTACTTACATCACCCCCCTTTGATCACACTAGGACAGAGGTTGCAAGACTTGGGCTTCCAAAATCTTTCAGTGATTCCAGTGAAAGAGTCCTTTCAGCTTCTAGTCAATCTTTGCAATCTTCCCCCACTTCCCTCAGAGGCAGGCATGAGGCCAACAGAACCAGAGGACAATCTGAGTGACCAATACCCAAAACCATACTGGATTCAAAATTTCCCCTTTCGTCTAACACTGACTCATTGTCCTTGGAATACACTTGTGTGCCTCTTGGGAGTTATTTTTTCCTCTATATTAAATATGCCAGTTGAAAGATCAAGGAAGGACACTTAAGATTGAATTCTATGCTGTACTTTAGTTAATAAAAAGAATGTGGCTTAAGTGTGAGGTTAGGAGAAACTGTCTCTATCATGACAGATAGTTTGGGTGAAAGTTGGGGTCTCACAGGTGAAGAAAGTTCAGACCAGAATTAGAGGTTCTCAAACATAGTTTTAGTAGTGGAACCTATTTTTTATTAGCAAATTACCACGAAGAACTTCAGAATATAAAACATTTAGAAGCAGAGTATGGCAATATCTTTCGCAGTTCAGTAATCTCTTCTTGCTCTCTAACCAACTAACATATTCCAATAGGGAGTACTCCAGTATAAAGTATCAGAATAAAGAAGAGAAAATAACATTTAATGGGGCATTATGATGCATTAAGAGTCACATACATTACCATATATAATTTTTATAGAGCCCCTCTTACATATGAGAAAAGTGAGACAGAGGTAAAATAAAACTGAATACATTGCCTTGGTCTTGTCTTAAGCATTATATTCAATCTCCAGAGTTAACTACTCATAGGCCATGATAACTTTTTTCAGTAATTATTTAGGATAAAGCTAATTTCATTTTAGAAGACAATACTTATATATTTATATGGTATATGAGTAAAAATTTATCTCTAATAAAGCTAACAATAAAGGGAGCATGTCAAAATAACATTCCTAGTTCACATTTCTAGTCCCCGATTTCTCAAATTGTTTACATTTCACTAAATGTTTCAGTGGAACATGTGAGCTAAAATAAGTAAACTAGAATGTAAGCATTTGGAATTGACTTGTTTCATGGTGTAATTCCATGCACATTTTACTATTAACCTCTAACTCAATGTGAAACAGAAAGTTTCATGCTGTTGAGTCACAAAATGATCAACTCAGATCATGCTTTCTCTTGGTCCAAAATTCTTTCGGTTTAAGTGACAGAAACTCAACTCACACCAGACCAGTTTAAGTCAAATAGAAATTCTTTTTATTTATTTTTTTCTGGCCACACCATGCGGCATGCAGGATCTTCATTCCAGACCAGGGATGGAACCCGCATGCCCTGCAGTGGAAGCGTGGAGTCAGTCTTAACCGTTGGACCGCCAGGGAAGTCCCGAGATTTTTTTTTTTTTTAATATTGGGGGAGCTCACTGAATCAAAGGAAAAGCTAGGGGAACCAGAGGAAAACCTAAGAACCTCAGACACAGGAACCAGAGACTCAATCCTGCTAAAACTACTTCTCTCTCAATATTTTTCTCTTCCTCATTTTTCATTCTTGTTATTTTATTGCTTCATCTGTTTTCATCAACTTGTGTAGAAAATAAGTACTTATGGTCCTACATATATCCTTGTACTTTGGTGATGAAAGATACAAGAGAGTCTTTCCCCCCCATTTTACTAAAATTAAACATTCTAGTAAGGGAACTGATTTCTCTGGCTTGGGTAATGCAAACACCTTTGGAAGTTGCATAGAAGTAGGGTAATATGATCACCCTCACATCTCACACCAACCCACCCTTAGGTCATAGTGTATCATTTTATAGTTGGAGGAGATTAGAGGTTGACATTTTATAAATATCATAGCCTCATAATACAGAATCCATAAATAACTTTATTATTGTTTTTTTCCCATCTTTGCTTCAACATTACTTCACTATTTTATATTCTTCTCAGAATATATATTGTATTCCAAATACAACAAGACTATGGAACCAAATCTGCCTACCATTTAATGCCTAAATATACAGTTTCTTTGGGGCACCATTTTAGCTACAGTTACCAGTTCTTTTCAGGAATCATCTGTCATTTTCTCTGTGTGCTTTGTTTATGTACAACATATATAGTCTTAGTATGAAAGCTTTTAACAAATACTTTCATGTGAGGACTTACATCACAGAGAAACCTTGGTGGGCAATGTTCCTAAATTATTTAGCATTTTCAACCTTATGGTTTTTGTTGAATCTTTATCCATATGTCTAATTGTCATGACAAGTTATCATTTTACTGGTTCACAGTGTTTTTTCTCTTGAGATAATCTTCATCTAGCCTAGATTTCCTTTTCATGGATATTTCCCGAAAACAAAACAAAACAGAAAAATGCCCTCAAGCAGCTGTAACAGGTGTACTTTTTCATACTTTCTTTTTTTTTTTTTTTTTTTTTTTTTTTTTTTTTTTACTGTCTCTGTTTCTTCACTTGTGTTCTTTAATAGGTACTAGGTTGGTACAGGATTGAGATTTTTGCCATATTGCCAAATGGATTGCTCTAGGTCCTTGATAGTCATTTCACTTCCTAGTCTTAATATCTAAATCTCTAAAATGGAGCCATTAATATTACTGAATTTTAGTGTTAAAATGTGTTACATTATTTAAAATTTGTTGTTTGATTTATCTCTACTAAAAGCTGAAAAAATGAGGTAAGAGGACTATTACACTTTAAAAGAACTCCCCCCTAAATATTACTGCAAAGATGTGTTCCTTATGTCTTGAATCTCAAATATGTGGAGAAAGAGATCAAATAGAGAAAAAAGAGGGAAGAATTTTACTTTTGAACATTTGCACGTGGAAGATTATAGGCATAACTGGAAACTGCACAAAGGCCCTGCAATTAAAGATTGATCTACCTGTATATTTTCAGAACCAAGTAATGTCTACCACTCCAAAGGGGGGATTTTAAAAAAATATAAAAATGCATAATAGTAGTTTTTTAGCTATATACAAATGATAAAAGCAAAGACATCAAAGTGGGTAGCCTTTCAACTCATACTCAATTAGAATAAAAGTTTGGTTGCTGTTTTAAACATTTATGACTAACTAACTGTGACAGGCTCTCAGCTTCGCAAACGGGATGATTTTCAGTTGACTTTTGATCTGACTGACAGTTCCTTATACATTTCAGTGTTAGTTTATAACACGTGAGCCCACATCTGAATACACATGTGACTAATTAGGGACTGTTTATGGACCATCCACATAAATTTAACACACTAGAGTGAAAGCATTTTAAACCAGAAGTCATGATTTTAATGAAATAGAGTTAATTAACAAAGGTGCTTGACCTATTTTTTGTATTGTTAAATTTTTAAAAAATGAACACAATCTAAAGTGTGTTTTGCATGTATATTTGATGAGGCATATTAGATCATTTTAAATATTAATATGATTATGAAACAAAAATTATTAAGATTTAAAAAAAATTTTGGTTGCAATATGATAAACTAACACTGTAGACAGGACCTTGGATCTTAATTTCTAAGAATCTTGTGTCTTGTCCCAAGAGGTATAATGTGCTGTGCATTAGAGGTTGCACTGCACTCTGATTCTTGGGTCTGAATTCCAGCTCTACCATTTATTACCTAGGAAATCTAGGTGATTATTTAACCTCATTGTGCTTTAATTTCCATATCTGAAAAATGGGGATAATAGCACCTACCTCACAGGTGGACTATTTGGCCTCAGCGGAAGCTGCTATTGTCCCACCCCAGGCACCTACTATGAGTCTCTGTTCTCTGTCACAGATCTTTGATGATGTGAGGGCTCACTAACCCAAACACAAATGTTCATAAATAAAGAAGAATTAACATGTCTAGAAATGACCCTCAACTAATGCAAAGAGGAACAGATCCTGGGAAATAGATCAGTGTTCAGACTCCTGTCTTTCAGAGATATCTCCTGAAGATATCCCTGAAGATATGAGACCATGAAGGAATGAACGTCTACAATAAGGATCTTGATAATGGACCCTTACTCTGTGTTTTCCTGCTCCTTCACTTCCACTTCTTGGAATCACATCTTAAATAAACAAACTACCTGGACACAGTGTTTGTCCTTGTAAGATTTGCTTTTGCAGAGAACCCAAAATGAATCATTCCCCAAAATTTCCCTGGCATGAGATGTTGAGTTAGGAGTCTTTTTCTTCAGGATGAGGGCTGCAGTGGGAGTTTATGTGAGAGAATTTCAAACCAGTTAAGTTTGAATAGACATCCCATTTCTTAAATGTACTCAGCTCCTTCCATGCCTAAAAACTTTCAACAACAGGCAGTATTTCACTACAGGCTCTGGTCTTCTAGCAAGTTTCATGGCTTGCTCTCTTCACTCTAAAACTCTTCTTTTACTCTCTACCTTCAATCCCCTGATTCATTGTAACTTCACAAACTGAGAAGTTTACCTATTACTTCTTTCCCTGGTTCATAATAGTGTTTGTCTATGAAATGTTTCCTAACCAAAATGTTTCCTAATGAAAGTAATCTCTATGATAACAAGATAAAAATATCTGGGGCAAGAAGATGAAATAACAATGCTTCCCTCTACTATACAAGACTTCCTTACTTAATAGGGAAATTCTATTAGATATCTAGTGAAAGGGACTAACTAAGCAACTACAGTTCATCGTATTGGAACAGCTATTTCTCAATTATTCCCTCAATATTTAAATGACTCCCATTTCCCCAGAGGAGTAGGTAATAGGATCTTTTTTGTCTGGCATTTCTTGCCTCTACCAATCCTCTGTGTTACTCAAAAACAAATTTGTTATATTTACATAGTGGTCCCTGAGCCTCTTGAGAGGCAACGAGAAAGACCCTAAGCCATTCCTTTTTGAGAACCAATGATTGTTAAACTTCTCTGATTGACTCAAATATTATTTACTAGATTATGCTGTCCCAGAAAGATTACTACAATATGTCCTTAGAGAAGAAATAATCATGAGGAAGCACATATCTAGCTTATCTGGGCTCAAAAACCAGAATATTATGTTCCACATCAGGGATGATGCAGAAGGCCTTGAGGCCTTAAGGTTTATGCTTCTGGAAGAGTAACTAAACTTTTGAGCATAAACTAATATTAATTTTAACTTTACCTCTAGTAGCATTCATTGGAGTGTCATTTGAGTAGGGAATTGGGCTAGTGATAGTACCACTACCATTGTGGTTTCAAATCTAACAGGGATTTTGAAGCAACAATAGAAAGAACGATCTTAGTTTTCCTTTCATCTTCTCTCTCTCTCCCTCTTGGTATTTGGAAGGACAAATAACAAGAAAAGTAATAACTGTAGTGCTTACTAAACATACATTAAGTTATTAATTAAAAAAAACCAAAATGTGATCTTGTACCCCAAGCTAGTAGAGAATTCTCTGCCAAGGGTAATATCTGTGTTTTGATATTTTCATTCTATTGTCCAAAGTGTTGAGTTGATATTCAATACATGCTAAAAATGAATATATAAATAGAGCATAGAGATAGGTCAATTATTCTATCTTCTGCTAGGCTTATTCATAAAAGCAGTGAGAAGCAGATGAATTAGCAAAGGAGAATGTAATTCTTTTATATCTTTATTGGAGTATAATTGCTTTACAATGTTGTGTTAGTTTTTGCTGTAAAACAAAGTGAGTCAGCTATATGTATACATATATCCCCATATCCCCTCCCTCTTGTATCTCCCTCCTACCCTCCCTATACCACCCCTCTAGGTGGTCACAAAGCACTGAGCTGATCTCCCTGTGCTGAGAGGCTGCTTCCCACTAGCTATCTATTTTACATTTGATAGTGTATATATGTCAATGCTACTCTCTCACTTCATCCCAGCTTACCCTTCCCCCTCCCCATGTCCTCAAGTACATTCTCTACGTCTGAGTCTTTATTCCTGTCCTGCCCCTAGGTTCATCAGAACCATTTTTTTCCCCTAGATTCCATATATATGTGTTAGCATATGGTATTTGCCTTTTCTTTCTGACTTACTTCACTCTATATGACAGACTCTGGGTCCATCCACCTCACTACAAATAGTTCAATTTTGTTTCTTTTTATGGATGAGTAATATTCCATTATATATATGTTCCACATCTTCTTTATCCATTCATCTGTCCATCGACACTTAGATTACTTCCATATCTTGGCTATCGTAAATAGTGCTGCAATGAACATTGTGGTACATGCCTCTTTTTGAATTAAAACCATACACCCTGGTTTTCTCAGGGTATATACCCAGTACTGGGATTGTGGGGTCATATGGTAGTTGTATTTGTAGTTTTTTAAGGAACCTCCATACTGTTCTCCATAGTGGCTGTATCAATTTACATTCCCACCAACAGTGCAAGAGGGTCCCCTTTTCTCTACACCCTCTCCAGCATTATTGTTTGCCAATTTTTGATGATGGCCATTCTGACGGGTGTGAGGTGATACCTCATTGTAGTTTTGATTTGCATTTCTCTAATGATTAGATATGTTGAGCATCCTTTGTGTTTGTTGGAAATCTGTATGCCTTCTTTGGCAAAATGTCTATTTAGATATTCTGCCCATTTTTGGATTGGGTTGTTTGTTTGTTTTTGATATTGAGCTGCATGATCTACTTGTATATTTTGGAGACAAATCCTTTGACAGTTGCTTCATTTTCAAATATTTTCTCCCATTCTGAGGGTTGTCTTTTCATCTTGTTTATGGTTTCCTTTGTTGTGCAAAAGCTTTTAAGTTTCATTAGGTCCCATTTGTTTATTTTTGTTTTTATTTCCACTTCTCTAGGAGGTGGGTCAAAAAGGATCTTGCTGTGATTTATGTCATAGAGTGTTTTGATTATGTATTCCTCTAAGACTTTTATAGTGTCTGGTCTTACATTTAGGTCTTTAATCCATTTTGAGTTTATTTTTGTATATGGTGGTAGGGAGTGTTCTAATTTCATACTTCTACAGGTAGCTGTCCAGTTTTCCCAGCACCACTTACTGAAGAGGCTGTCTTTTGTCCACTGTATATTCTTGCCTCCTTTATCAAACATAAGGTGATCATATGTGCGTGGGTTTATCTCTGGGATTTCTATCCTGTTCCATTGATCTATATTTCTGTTTTTGAGCCAATACCATACTGTCTTGTTTACTGTAGCTTTGTAGTATAGTCTGAAGTCAGGGAGCCTGATTCCTCCAGCTCCGTTTTTCTTTCTCAAGTTTGCTTTGGCTATTCAGGGTCTTTTGTGTTTCCATACACACTGTGAAATCATTTGTTGTAGTTCTGTGAAAAAGGCTATTGGTAATTTGATAGGGATTGCATGGAATCTGTAGATTGCTTTGGGTAGTATAGTCATTTTCACAATGTTGATTCTTCCAATCCAAGAACATGATATATCTCTTCATCTGTTTGTATAGTCTTTAATTTCTTTCATCAGTGTCATAGTTTTCGGCATACAGGTATTTTGTCTCTTTAGGTACGTTTATTCCTAGGTATTAGATTCTTTTTGTTGCAATGGTAAATAGGAGTGTTTCCTTAATTTCTCTTTCAGATTTTTCATCATTAGTGCATAGGAATGCAAGAGATTTCTGTGCCTTAATTTTGTATCCTGCTACTTTACCAAATTCATTGACTAGCTCCAGTAGTTTTCTGGTAACATCTTTTAGGATTCTCTATGTATAGCATCATGCCATCTGCAAACAGTGACAGCTTTACTTCTTCTTTTCCGATTTGGATTCCTTTTATTTCTTTTTCTTCTCTGATTGCTGTGGCCAAAACTTCCAAAGCTATGCTGAATAAGAGTGGTGAGAGTGGGCAACCTTGTCTTGTTCCTGATCTTAGAGGAAATGGTTTCAGTATTTCACCATTGAGAATGATGTTGGCTGTGGGTTTGTCATATGGCCTTTATTATGTTGAGGTAAGCTCCCGCTATGCCTACTTTCTGGAGAGCTTTTATCATAAATGGGTGTTGAATTTTGTTGAAAGCTTTTTCTGCATCTATTGAGATTTTCTTACGGTTTTTATCCTTCAGTTTTTTAATATGGTGTATCACATTGATTGATTTGCGTATATTGAAGGATTCTTACATTCCTGGGATAAAACCCACCTGTTCATGGTGTATGATCCTTTTAATGTGCTGTTGGATTCTGTTTGCTAGTATTTTGTTGATGGTTTTTGCATCTATGTTCATCAGAGATATTGGCCTGTAGTTTTCTTTTTTTGTGACATCTTTGTCTGGTTTTGCTATCAGGGTGATGGTGGCCTTGTAGAATGCGTTTGGGAGTGTTTGGCCCTCTGCTGTATCTTGGAAGTGTTTGAGAAGGATAGGTGTAAGCTCTTCTCTAAATGTTTGATAGAATTTACCTGTGAATCCTTCTGGTCCTGGGCTTTTGTTTGTTGGAAGATTTAAAATCACAGTTTCAATTTCAGTGCTTGTGATTGGTCTGTTTATATTTTCAATTTCTTCCTAGTTCAGTCTTGGAAGGTTGTGTTTTTCTAAGAATTTGTCCATTTCTTCCAGGTTGTCCATTTTATTGGCATATAGTTGCTTGTAGTAATCTCTCATGTTCCTTTGTATTTCTGCAGTGACAGTTGTACTTCTTTTTTATTTCTAATTCTGTTTAGTTGATTCTTCTCCTGTTTTTTCTTGATGAGTATGGCTAATGGTTTATCAATTTTGTTTGTCTTCTCAAAGAACCAGCTTTTAATTTTATTGATCTTTGCTATCATTTCCTTCATTTCTTTTTCATTTTTTTTCTGGTCTGATCTTTATGATTTCTTTCCTTCTGCTAACTTTGGGGGTTTTTTTGTTCTTCTTTCTCTAATTGCTTTAGGTGTAAGGTTAGGTTGTTTATTTGAGATGTTTCTTGTTTCCTGAGGTATGATTGTATTGCTATAAACTTCCCTGTTAGAACTGCTTTTGCTGCATCCCACAGGTTTTGGGTTGTCATGTTTTCATTGCCATTTGTTTCTAGGTATTTTTTTGATTTCCTCTTTGATTTCTTCAGTGATCTCCTGGTTATTTAGTAGGGTATTGTTTAGCCTCCATGTGTTTGTATTTTTTACAAATTTTTTTTCCTGTAATTGATATCTAGTCTCATAGCATTGTGGTTGGAAAAGATACTTGACATGATTTCAATTGACTTAAATTTTCCAAGGCTTGATTTGTGACCCAAGATATGATCTATCCCAGAGAATGTTCCATGAGCACTTGAGAAGAAACTGTAATCTGCTGTTTTTGGATGGAATGTCCTATAAATATCAATTAAGTCCATCTTGTTTAATGTATCACTTACAGCTCGTGTTTCCTTATTTATTTTCATTTTGGATGATCTGTCCATTGGTGAAAGTGGGGTGTTAAAGTCCCCAACTCTATTATTGTGTTACTGTAGATTTCCCCTTTTATGGATGTTAGCATTTGCCTTCTGTACTGAGGTGCTCGTATGTTGGGTGCATAAATATTTACAATTGTTATATCTTCTTCTTGGATTGATCCCTGATCATTATGTAGTGTCCTCTTTGTCTCTTGTAATAGTCTTTATTTTAAAGTCTATTTTGTCTGATATGAGAATTGTTACTCCAGCTTTCTTTTGATTTCCATTTGCATGGAATATCTTTTTCCATCCCCACACTTTCAGTCTGTATGTGTCCCCAGGTCTGAAGTGGGTCTCTTGTAGACAGCATATATACAGGTCCTGTTTTTGTATCTATTCAGCTAGTCTATGTCTTTTGGTTGGAGCATAATCCATTTACATTTAAGGTAATTTTCAATATGTATGTTCCTATTACCATTTTTGTAAATGTTTTGGGTTTGTTTTTGTAGGTCTTTTCCTTCTCTTGTGTTTCCTGCCTAGAGAAGTTCCTTTAGCATTTGTTGTATAGCTAATTTGGTGGTGCTGAGTTGTCTTAGCTTTTGCTTGTCTGTAAAGGTTTTAATTTCTCTGTCAAATCTGAATGAGATCCTTTCTGGGTAGAGTAATCTTGGTTGTAGGTTTTTCCCTTTTATCACTTTAAATATCACTGCCACTCCTTCTGGCTTGCAGAGTTTCTCCTGCAAGATCAGCTGTTTACCTTATGGGGATTCCCTTGTGTGTTATTTGTTGCTTTTCCCTTACTGCTTTCAATATTTTTTCTTTGTATTTAATTTTTGATAGTTTGATTAATATGTGTCTTGGCATGTTAGGAGAATGTAATTTTGAGAAAAGTATAAAGGAATCTGATGAGGTGAGCATCCGAAGATCAAGTGAAACAAGCATTTAAAATTGAGAGAGTGGTTGATGTCATATGCTGAAGAGAAATATAAAAAAGCCACCATAAGTCTTGATATCAGATTTGTATATCAAAAAAATTTCATGCAGTGGCAAAAGCTATGGGTTCCGAAACCAGATCAAGCATCTCTCAGGGTGACCACTTGACTTTTGACCTTTTATTATCTCAGTTTCCTCATTTGTATTTAGTAGGCTTGGTATAAGGTGATGATGTAAATGAGATAATCTGTGTGTTTAGCATAGGGCCTGGAATATAGCAAGTACTGTCAACAAGTGTATTTAATGAGCTTCAGGAGAAGAGTATTTTTTGGAAGATTAATCTGTATGTGAGCTATCAGTAGGAGTTAGAATGTACATGGAAAGTTGTCAAAGGATATGGGAGTGAGATACACCTCTGGATGCCTACTTGATTCAAGGACAACACATGTTATTGGGCAAGATTGGGTGCATCTACTCAAACCACCCACCCACGAACTCACCATTCCAAATAACTTAATTTGGCTGCATAATCATACACCAAGGCACCAACCTGAGATCCACCAGATGTCCAGGGCCAAGATCAAAATTGCCAATCCAGTGGAAGCCTCTTCTTGTAGGCAGGTTACTATCAGGTTCTGCTGCCAGTATTAGTCTAACCCAATATTTAATCAATGTCAGGCTGTCTTCTGAGAATGGCATGGGGTTCAAGTAGAACAGTGTAGGTGCCCTCATGACTCTTTTCTGCTGTTTGATTGCTCAGGATCCAAATGTGTAATTTCTGGTCAGTGATTCCAGGTGTTAAATAATTTGTAAATTTTCAGTTTTTATACAACTTTATCATCCATTAAGAATTAAAAAATTACATTCTCTGTTCAGGTTTTAATGCTGGGATCCATATTTAGTTTCATAAGCTTTTTGCTGTTTTTAGTCTTATTTGGGGATTTGGGGTTTATGAACTTTATTTCTGTTTGTAGATAAGGAATTTAAGAGTGAATGTTAATAAATTTCAGTTCAATTCTGTAATATGAAGAATTTAAAAGTGAGAAAAATGGGTTTGTTAAAATAAATAAATAAATAAAATTCCTTGTCCTTGCACTTTTGATTAATTAATGGTTAAAAATGAAAGAAAAACTATGATGGAAAAGAAGAGCTACATAGCACAGAAAGGAAAAGTAACAGTTGTCAGTGATGAAGAGGATGAAAGACAAAATATTTCACTAGTATCATTTCCTATCACACAGTAGTTGACATCAGACTTAATAATGTGGTAGAACTCTTGGTTTGAAATACAGAGTCATTGGAGGTGGTTGAAGATATCCTTATGGAAGTATTAGAACATTTCAAAGCATGATCCATTTATTTGGGTTCACAATGAGATCACATGTCTTTGAGAAGGATGAGTACCATGGACAGTGTCTTACCAGTTTTAGACATTTCTGTCCCACCTTTGTTTTTGCCATAGTTATGTAACAGCTATACTAGTGTTTACCTGATATTTTCCTTTAAATCAAGTCTTTTTCAAAATCTTAAATATTTATATTACCTATGTATTGCCTTTATTCCCAAGCAGTGATATCTAAGATTTTAGCACACTCTTTTTCATTTTTTTTTTAACATCTTTATTTGAGTATAACTGTTTTACAATAGTGTGTTAGTTTCTCCTTTACAACAAAGTGAATCAGTTATACATATACATATGTTCCCATAACTCTTCCCTCTTTTGTCACCCTCCCTCCCACCCTCCCTATCCCACCCCTCTAGGTGGTCACAAAGCACAGAGGTGAACTCCCTGTGCTATGCTGTAGCTTCCCACTAGCTATCTAATTTACATTTGGTAGTGTGTATATGTCCCTGCCACTCTCTCACATCGTCACAGCTTACCCTTCCCCCTCCCCATATCCTCAAGTCCATGCTCTAGTAGGTCTGTGTTTTATTCCCATCCTACCACTAATCTCTTCATGACATTTTTTTTTTTTTTTTTAGATTCCATATATATGTGTTAGCATATGGTATTTGTTTTTATCCTTCTGACTTACTTCACTCTGTATGACAGATTCCAGGTCTATCCACCTCATTACAAATAACTCAGTTTCATTTCTTTTTATGGCTGAGTAATATTCCATTGTATATATGTACCACATCTTCCTTATCCATTCATCTGTTGATGGACACTTAGGTTGCTTCCATGTCCTGGCTATCGTAAATAGAGCTGCAATAAACATTTTGGTACATGACTCTTTTTGAATTATGGTTTTCTCAGGGTATATGCCCAGTAGTGGGATTGCTGGGTCATATGGTAGTTCTATTTGTAGTTTTTTAAGGAACCTCCATACTGTTCTCCATAGTGGCTTTATCATTTTACATTCCCACCAACAGTGCAAGAGTGTTCCCTTTTCTCCACACCCTCTCCAGCATTTATTGTTTCTAGAGTTTTTGATGATGGCCAATCTGGCTGGTGTGGGATGATATCTCATTGTAGTTTTGATTTGCATTTCTCTAATAATTAACGATGTCGAGCATTCTTTCATGTGTTTGTTGGCTATCTGTATATCTTCTTTGGAGAAATGTCTATTTAGTTCTTCTGCCCATTTTTGGATTGGGTTGTTTGTTTTTTTGTTATTGAGCTGCATGAGTTGCTTATAAATTTTGGATATTAATCCTTTGTCAGTTGCTTCATTTGCAAATATTTTCTCCCATTCTGAGGGTTGTCTTTTGGTCTTGTTTATGGTATCCTTTGCTGTGCAAAAGCTTTTAAGTTTCATTAGATCCCATTTGTTTATTTTTGTTTTTATTTCCATTTCTCTAGATGGGTCAAAAAGGATCTTGCTGTGATTGATGTCATAGAGTGTTCTGCCTATGTTTTCCTCTAAGAGTTTTATAGTGTCTGGCCTTACATTTAGGTCTTTAACCCATTTTGAGTTTATTTTTGTGTATGGTGTTAGGGAGTGTTCTAATTTCATACTTCTACAGGTAGCTGTCCAGTTTTCCCAGCACCACTTATTGAATAGGCTGTCTTTTCTCCAATGTATATTCTTGCCTCCTTTATCAAAGATAAGGTGACCATATGTGTGTGGGTTTATCTCTGGGCTTTCTATCCTGTTCCATTGATCTATATTTCTGTTTTTGTGTCAGTACCATACTGTCTTGATTACTGTGGCCTTGTAGTATGGTCTGAAGTCAGGGAGCCTGATTCCTCCAGCTCCATTTTTCGTTCTCAAGATTGCTTTGGCTATTCGGGGTCTTTTGTGTTTCCATACAAATTGTGAAATTCTTTTTTCTAGTTCTGTAAAAAATGCCAGTGGTAATTTGATAGGGATTGCATTGAATCTATAGATTGCTTTGGGTAATACAGTCATTTTCACTATGTTGATTCTTCCAATCCAAGAACATGGTATATTTCTCCACCTATTTGTATCATCTTTAATTTCTTTCATCAGTGTCTTATAGTTTTCTGCATACAAGTCTTTTGTCTCCTTAGGTAGGTTTATTCCTAGATATTTTATTCTTTTTGTTGCAATGGTAAATGGGAGTGTTTTCTTAATTTCACTCTCAGATTTTTCATCATTAGTGTATAAGAATGCCAGAGATTTCTGTGCATTAACTTTGTATCATGCTACTTTACCAAATTCATTGATTAGTTCTAGTAGTTTTCTGGTAGCATCCTTAGTATTTTCTATGTATAGTACCATGTCATCTGCAAACAGTGACAGCTTTACTTCTTCTTTTCCTATTTGGATTCCTTTTATTTCTTTATTTTCTCTAATTGCTGTGGCTAGAACTTCCAAAACTAGGTTGAATAAGAGTGGTGAGAGTGGGCAACCTTGTCTTGTTCCTGATCTTAGTGGAAATGGTTTCAGTTTTTCACCATTGAGAACAATGCTGGCTGTGGGTTTGTCATATATTGCCTTTATTATATTGAGGAAAGTTCCCTCTATGCCTACTTTCTACAGGGTTTTTATCATAAATGGGTGTTGAATTTTGTCAAAAGCTTTCTCTGCATCTATTGAGATGATCATATGGTTTTTCTCCTTCAGTTTGTTGATATGGTGTACCACGTTGATTGATTTGAGTATATTGAAGAATCCTTGCATTCCTGGAATAAAGCCCACTTGATCATGGTGTATGATCCTTTTAATGTGCTGTTGGATTCTGTTTGCTAGTATTTTGTTGAGGATTTTTACATCTATGTTCATCAGTGATATTGGCCTATAGTTTTCTTTCTTTGTGACGTCTTTGTCTGGTTTTGGTATCAGGGTGATGGTGGCCTCGTAGAATGAGTTTGGGAGTAACACACTCTTTTTCAAATAATGCATGTTAAAGTAAATGTTAGCTATTTCTATTTGTAAATAATAAAATCTGTTCACGCATTCCCCCAACTCATCTTCTCAACTATCAGTGATAAGCTTGCTATACTTTAGGAAACATTGTAATATGCAATAGAATAGGAGAAAAGGAGGAGTCCAAAATAATAAGGTGAAGTTAAAGGTTATCTTGACTTATCTATGCCTAAATTTGTAGAAATCCAGGCTATCTGGGTAACACAAATTATTTGCTGGCTTGGGAAAGCTTTTCTCATTTTTAAGAGTGTATCAGGATCAGGAATGTGCTGCCCTACCAAGTTTATATAGTAAAATCCAAAGGTTGCTTAAGATGTGACTCTCCCAGCCTGCAAATCTTTAACAAACATCTAAACATAACTGAGCATATACTTTTAGATTCCCTCCTTCCAAATTCCTTCATTACATTTTGGATTTTTAAATATTAGTGCCCCTTATTTAAAACTTCAGACTTTGCTGTAATCTTCAGATAGAAGCAAGTGAAATAAAGGAAATCTTGATTATTCAGATCACTTCCTTAATTTTATATCTCAGGATATTTTTCATAGGTAATATTCCAGAACCACACACTATAGATTATCTATGGAACTTTCTGAGAGTCTGCAATGGGAAATGCTCAAATGTCTGAGGATCTAATAACATTTTCTTGATAAAATAATGCTTTCATGTCACATAAAATGAAACTGTCAGCATTTTCTTTCATAGGTTTCTCTCAAGCTTCAGAGCAGGTCCTTGACAGTTCTAGTATTGCCTTTAAATATTTTATTGAAATGTAGATTAACACTGTAACATCTTATAATGGTTGGAAAACCTTTTCCTTTTAGCACTTGTAGATAAGCGAGTATTAATAATTATTAACGTTAGCCGCTATATTGTAGCATTTTTTCCTAAATGTTGTTTTTCCCCAGGACCTAATACTTAGATTTATTTTAAGACACAGTGGATTACCTAAGACTGTGGTGCAGATTTTGCAGATAAAAGGCCATAGATAGATATGCCACTACTTATTCTTTATCAAGATCAGGTTAAGGATAAAAACAGTTGTTCCTTCAAATATCTGTAGGGTCAAAAGGGTCTAAAATTGAGAAAAATAATATTATACCCCGTATTATTTTAACTCAGTGTCTTAATTTAACAATACTCAATAAATATTTGTTTATAAATATAAAATTTTAATCAGGTCTGTGGTAACACAAGTAAAAATAAAACTCACAGATTGGAGTTTCCATGTTTTACCTGGAAGCTGCCGCCCTCTTCACTCATACTTACCTGTGCAGCCCAAGTGGGTCGGGCAGGATGGAGTGACTGTCTTCTATTCCAAACTTTCCTGCAGCACCTGGCTTCAGTATTCTACTTCCTTTCACTTTTGAAGTCAGGAAGTTGACTAGAGGAATAACTAACGGAATAATAGTAATCTCTCTACTCCCGTTTTCAGTCAGGGTATATTGATCACATTTAATACCAAGTAAAGACCTGGCGAAATAGATCTTCTAAATAAATAATTCTTAATTTTTTCCCTTAAAATTTGCTTTTAGTTTACCACCTCTAGCACTGTTAAATGAACTATATAATATTTGTTAATAATCAGTTGGGATTGCATAAATAAATGGAATAAATAATTGTGTAACTATTGAATATTTATTCATGTCCAGAACTGTGCTACAAATTGTGAGAGATGTAAGAGACATAAACATTGTCTTGCCTTTGTGGAAAATACAGTCATATTGAAAAAGTTAGAAGGATAGGCTTCAATTCAATTAGGGGACTATAGAATAAGCCAAATTAACTAACCCTTAAGTATATAGTAGAATAAATGGGGACAGCAACAGAAGATATTAATGTTGGCTGCATTTAAGAGGAGGTAGGAATTAAATCATTCAGAATCAGGATTTGGGATCAAAATGTTTCTGGAAATTTAGTGGTCTCAGTTTAAGTATAGAAGTCACCTACTGGGGACCCTAATAGAGAAATAACCCAAGTTTTATAAATTAATGAAGACATGCCACTACAGTTTCATATGTACCTTGAGGTTTGCAACCTCTAACTTTTCTAAGAGTAATTACTAAAACAAATATTTGAGTACAACCTAGGATGGATGTTAATACATACACACATAGGGGAGAGCAGTCGGCTAATGGAAATACTGGAGAGTAGAGTTAGAGCTAGGGTCCCTTTCAAAGTTATATGCAGAGGATAAGATTATTTAATAAATTTCTTTTTACACAATTATTTTCAGTAAATTAGGGATTCTACTTATATTTCATTTTAAATTAGGGATTCTACTTATATTTCATATTTTAAGGAATAAAATAAAATGTATAGCCATAATTTATCTTGATCTACGCTTACACAAACGTATCTTTACAGACATGTACATGTCCATGCATATAACATATTCCTTAATTATCACACAAGTTTATTGAAATAATTTCATCAAAAGTACTTAGAAATCATGAGACTTATTCATGCACCCAAATGATAGAGTATTTAACTAACTTATTATTATTTATCTATTAAAATAGTAGATTTTGAAATATGAGCAGTCTTTGGCAAAATTGGTGTTGGAGAATGTGTCGAGAAATGGAAATGCTTCAGCACTAGAACAGGCAGCTGCATATCAAATGTATATAAACATCTAAATACACATAAAAAAATTGGAATTTTACATGAAATGAAAACAAGATATTAACAGAAAATTTATCAGAAATGAAATGAAAAAAGATCATAGCCAGGTGTGTAGAACCTCCAGGGCCTCTGATCCAAGGAAAAAGCAAATTAACATTAAAATACTCAGTGAAATGACCTCATTCCTGTGGCCGTTCTTAAATATATAAAAATATTAAATGTTTAAATTGTAGAAAAGAATTTGTTCTTCTATAGTATCAGATAATGAGAAGGAATTAAAGCACTTCCTTGGGAAATATTTCCTCTCCTCAAATGCAAGATTAGATGTGACTCCATAAAGTCATTCATGTCTGAGCTCTAAAAGAGAGAACTACTTGGTTGGTCTAATCAAGGTTAAACTTGATATCTAAAAGAAAAAAAAAAAAAGACCAGAAAAAAAAAGACTTAGGCAGCCTTTAGCAAACATGAACACATTTTGAATTCTTAATTAACATGTAATAACTGAATAAAATAGGTAAGAATTAATTTTATGAATTATTCTCTTTATAATCTAGATCATTAGAAGATTGGTTATTTCAATAATCATTTTTTAAAAAATCTAGAACATTAGAATCACCTGGGAAGCTTTAAATAATACAGGTCTACCTTAAATATGATTTTATTAATTTTTTTTTTTTTATATTACCCACTTTGAGCAGATCACACTTTCCTGACAGGACCCTGAATGATACATGTGGCAATTGTGGAGAAGAGATGTGGACATATTTACATACATTTAGTGCATAAAGATGACAGGACTTAGTGATGGCTTAGAATTGGGGAGTGAGGAAAAGAGAAATATCTAGGCGACTTCCAGGTTTCTGGCTTGGTCAGTAGGTGGATAAAATTATACTTTTAAGAGATGAGGACACTAGTGGAGAATCTAGGCGGGATGGGAGCAGGTCAGGACGTCTTTCTGGGCCATGTTGAGTGGAATTGTCAAGCAGACCATTTGAAATTAGTCAAAAGTTAGAAGACTAGGATGTCAATCCATACTTTGCTGAGGTGAGGGCATCAATATTATTTTACTTGGGTGCAGAAATGAACACACAGCAAGGCCCAAGTCCTCAGGGAAGTTGTGGTCTACTGAGGAAGAAGACTTGAAAGAAGTAATAAACCACAATATTGGATTAATGCTACATACAAAAAGTACACGAAGATATAAGATAATATAATGAGAAGAGAATCTGTTTCAGAGGTTGAGAGAAATGACAGTTCAAATTTTGTCCCAATAGAGACAAGTTGAGTAGGTGAAAAAAAGGAGGAAGAATATTCTAGGTAGTTGGAACAGCATTTGTTTTAAATCCCTGTGGGAAAAAAAGGAATTAGTTCATTTGAGAAACTGGAAAGTGGCCCGTGTGGCTGGAGATTAGTGAGTAAAGGAAGAAACAGCATAAGATTAGGTTGCTGAGGCTGCAGGAGACCAGATTATTAGGTCATGTTAAAGATGGGTCTGTTACATATATACACTACCAAACGTAAAATAGATAGCTAGTGGGAAGCAGCCGCATAGCACAGGGAGATCAGCTCGGTGCTTTGTGACCACCTAGAGGGGTGGGATAGAGAGGATGGGAGGCAGGGAGATGCAAGAGGGAAGAGATATGGGGACATATGTATATGTATAACTGATTCACTTTGTTATACAGCAGAAACTAAAACACCATTGTAAAGCAATTATACTCCAATAAAGACGTTAAAAAAAAAAGATGGGTCTGTTAAGTTCTGACTATTATACTATTTGCTACCTAGAGATAAAGCAGCTTAACATTAATGTAAATCTTAAAATGACCTCAGCTCTTATGGAAGTGCTTCTATTAGGTCTTACCCCATGCATATTAGATAAAATTGGGATATTCAATATTGTTCAAATAATTTTACAATTGGGCCATTTGACTCACCTATTTTCTAGTAAAGCACTATTAGGTAAGGACATTAATGGAAAAGAGAGTATATTTGATAAATCACACAGAAAACAAACACATACGAGTCTAATATTTACGTATGTCCTTATACCTCGAATTGAACTTCATAAAGTGGAATTCATGTGGTTTTTTTTTTTTCTTTATATACCTTTGTTCTTGTGTTAATTATTACATGTTCCTATTATATAGAAATCTTGGGAAATAAAACTCTGAATATTACTTAAGGCATATTTTGGAAAATTTCACTAGGACTTTAACACTAAAGTTAATTCTTTTCATCTCTTTGGAAAGGCTGGTGTTTTTACTAGTGTAGTGAAAAATGTTCATGTCTGAACCCCAGTTTGCTTGCGATCACTTATTCTGGTACACATAATAAACACACCATGAAAAACTTACAGCTCTACTCAAGGATCACACATTTATTCTTTAAATGAAGAAAAGAGGTTAATAATATTTCAAAAGTAGCTAACTTTTACATAGTGCTGCTATATGCCAGGCACTGTTCTAAACTCTTCACATGTATTAAATCATTTAATCCTTATAACAGTCCTATGAGGCAGGTGCTCTTATTATCACCATTTCAGAGATGAGGAAACAATCACAGGTGGTTACTTAACTTATCTGAAGATGCACAGGCAGTAAGTTGTAGACTGGAATTTAAATGAGTCAGTCTTGATTTAGAATCCACAATCTCAGCTCTCACTTGGTATTTTTCTTTAATGAAAGAAGATCCATTTAGAGACAGGTAAACTATCAATATCATATTACTGAGTAGGTCTTGAGTCAAATTCTTATCAGCAATCTTTTCTTGTGTGACAACATCAAAGAATTTAAAACTTATGCTTGTTATAGACATTCAGGAAACTGGTCAGTATTTCATATAACTAGAAATATGTCACGACTCAGGTAAATTGATATTCATGTCATATTTTCCTTTCAATTAAACACCTAAAGAAGAGAATTGAGTAATAATGTTGAAGCAGTTGATTTGTTGGTTTGATCAAAATATTTTTAATGAAGTCAAATGTGGGTTTAACAATCTTTTAAATGATGGAGGGAAATCGGCAAAAGTGAAAAAGAAAAGCTTGTCTATCTATCTATCTATCTATCTATCTATCTATCTATCTATCTATCTATATCTCTTCCATATATATTTCTTCAAATATTGGAATTAAATAAAATCCAAGTTTAATGAATATCTATGAATATTTGGCTATTTTATTTTTGAAAAATAAAATTCCAATAATTCTCTAGAGTTGTTTCTCAATTTTAAAATGCCTGTGAATATCAGAAGGCATGTAAACTTAATTTTGTAAGTTTTTCAACCTAACTGTCAAGATGATTTTTTTGAGAAGCATCTGAGGGTCTCTAGGCCACCCACCATTTTAATAACTCTGGTTGTTCATCAAGTCACTTTGTCCAGTTTGGACAATTTTATTTTACATAACTATAAATTTTACTCTCTGTCATTATTATAAATTTATCTCAGTAAGAAGATGTTCATCACTATTATAGGCATGAAAAAAATAGGTCAACAAAGCATAGATTTCAAGCTTCCAACAATATAATCACATACTTCTAGATAAACACTTTTATATATGATTCAAAATATCATTTTAGACCTCTATATTTTCCATTTTATTTTTCTGCTGTGAATATAAATATGATATCCACTGAGAAATACCGTCTCAACTGTTGTTAAGGATTTTTTTGAAGGTTGTTGTCATTTGGAATTTCTTTTCTATGAGATATTTTGATGTTCAGGATTTAATTCTAGGATAAAGTGTCAAATATGAGGTTGCTGGCTACATAAATACTAACCTTCTACCCCCAATTCAATTTCAAAGAGCAATTCAGGTAAGAGTAAATAAATAAATAAAAGGTTTGGTTAATGTTGGACATTTGCTTGGTACCATGTCATTCAAAACTCCTTCCATTTAGAAACAAAATTTGCATTGACATCTGAATGATGTATAATGCAGTATAATTACTTACGGGGTCCTTGAAAAGAGAAGCCCCTTTTTTTCCAAGTGATTTAACTTTGAAAAGGAATTACTTCACATGTCCAACAAATACTATTAAATAGCATTTTATGAAGTTTTTTCTGCATATTT
Source organism: Kogia breviceps (assembly GCF_026419965.1). Lineage (NCBI taxonomy): Eukaryota > Metazoa > Chordata > Mammalia > Artiodactyla > Physeteridae > Kogia > Kogia breviceps. The sequence goes on along the minus strand of NC_081311.1, from coordinate 117,352,134 downwards.
CTACACATGGACAGACTATTGTGTGTTCTAAAACCTGTATTTACATGACACACTTTTATGGTCCAATGGGCAAACACCACTTAGTCCTAAAATAACATCACAGTAATGACTACAGTCAAGACAGCAAGAACACTCCACCATTATTATCCATATCAGACTGCACCAGATGGGGTATCTGTGGTAGAGTGCTGACAGTGGTGAACACTGAACAACTGTTTCTGGTATTTTTGTGTACTCTTAGGCACAGCAATATTACATTCAAAATAAGTAGTGCATAAGTGCTTTCATTTTGAAGAAATGTATTATATATTTTTTTCTTCATCTGGATCTAGTAGAGAAAGAGATGGCACAGAGAATTAAAGATAAATTATATTAAGTGGGATCTAGCCAAATTTCACTGGGTAGAAAGAAGGGTTTCTCAACTTCAGCACTATTGATCTTTTTTGTGCTGGAACATTCTTTGTTGTGGGGACTCTCCTGTGCATTGTAGGATGTTTAGCAGTACTATTGTCCTCTACTGGCCAGAAGCCAGTACCCAACCCCCAGAGGATTGTGACAGTCAAAAATGTTTCCCCACTTTAGAATCACTGATATAAAGGAAGGAGCTCTTGAACATACACAAACTCTTTAACCAACTAAATTATATTGTGTGGCTTTGTCAATATCAGATTTTCATTAGTTTCTAGATACAAGGTATAAATTTTTTCTCAAAGTGTACTTCATTTATATTTGTTCATTTGTTTTAGTTTGTAATCATGGCTATCATATGCAAGTATTTTGCAGCTGCAATATGATTTCACACAATTTATACTGACAGCAAGAAAATAAAATGGGAAATATTGAATCAAATAATACAAGGGGGCATCCTTTAGAGGAAAGACTCAAGTGTCCATTGAGGAGGGAAATTGGCTCCTACAGGACCCCCTTGGGCCACACGCTCCTGGAGACCTGCAGCTCTGGGCTAATTCCTGCCCAGTGCTAAGAAAATATTTAGACTGAGGAACACTTCATGACAAAAGCTGCTCCCTCCTAAAATCAGTGGGATTTTCAGTTACTTTTCTCATCTCCTTATGTTTTTGGAATAAAGAGGCTGCTTCCAAGAAATTGGGTAGGTGAAAGAAAGAAAGGGGCAAGATTATTTACCAACATCTTTAATTATAATCATGATTTGAATTGTAATAATAAACAGAAAAAAGTCAGAATCCCTGCATCTGCAACATTGTGAATGTCCACCAGTGGGTCTAATTGTTATGCTAGGACTGTCAGTTCTGTCATTAGGTGTAGTCAGGGATTCATTGTTTTAGTTAATCAAAAATTCTGCTTTTCAGAGAGTAACTATATATACATGAATTATCAATTTTCAAATTGTTACAATATAAGAAAAGTCTACTTATTATAATATTTTTTTCTCATATTACTTCTCTCTATGATAATTTAAAAGGGATTTCAGGATATTTTGTTTGCTTTATGGTTAACACTATAAAACTAAGTTATCATTATTCTGTAGGTATGAAGAAGTGCCTTCTGATAAGGATTTCTGGCTGATATAATGCCAGGAAAAATATCTTTTAACATTCAGGATTGGCAGTGGAATATTGATAAGCACTAAATGAATACAATGGCAAAAATAGTCTATATTATACATAGCACTGTATTCTGTAAAATGTGCAGTAGCTAATTTTATAAACATTCAATAAATATTGAAAAAGATCAAACTTTCACTCATCTGTAAGTTCCTAGTAACTTACTGCTATGTATTTAGTTTGCTAAATATTATATAGTATATATTATAATAAATAGATAAAATGAATGTGACTATTTATATTCAGGAAGCACATATTTAACATTTTAATTGTCACTATGATATTGCCTTAATTTTCAGCATATATGCAAATTTTCCTTAAAAAAAAATTTAATGTTCCAAGTACCTACTTGTCATTTAATAATCCTCAAGACTTCAGTAATCCAAAATAATTTGACCTATTTATTTAAGATTATCAAGTCTTCTCTGAAACTATAAGTGTAAAAAATACAAACCAAAGCCCTGATAGTTTAGGAAAGAGATTAAGATTTGTTTGGATGAAAACTAATTCTGTAAATAAATATATATTCTAAAGAGATGGAAATAATAAATAGGCTTGATCAATTCTAAATTTACTTTCATTTTTAATGCCTTTTTCTTTTTAGTTCTCAAAACGTTTTCTTGTGCATAGAGAACAAAAGAAGAATCACCCTGAAGTTAATTTTATAATTTCGTCAGCTGGTAGCAGAGGACCAGTTGCTTTGTGGATAAAGTGTTGGCTTTATATTCTAAAGGACAACTTCAAATCCTGTTAAGGTTATATTTTTATTAAAATTTCCATTAATTTTTCCATCAATGTGATTATAGATTAATGTTAATTAATTCTTACCATTTTTTGAAGAAATAAATGGAGCCATATCTGATTTAAAGTTAAACAAGACACTATTCAGGCTTTCTCGGTAACCCTTTCCTGGGTTCAGAATTGGTTGTGGAGAAAGGGAATAAGAGATCTTTAATGCCATTTTATTGAACTTAGCAATTTAAATGGCCTACCCTGATTTTTGAAGATATCAAATTACCATATGGATGATGTCTTTCTCATCAAATCTGCTCTTATTGTTTACCAAGAAAATGACAAAGGTCATTTTTAATGTTGGATGTGGTACTTACGTGTATGAGTTGCTGATATTAATGAGAGTTCTGGGATGAGGTCTCTCTGTGCTAAAAACTGCTACATCAACAAATAGATTAATATTATAGAAACTGACAACAGAAACCACTGGCATTGCTTTTCTGGAGTTTTAATTTATTATTATAGCAAATGAAAAACGTATCCCAGGAAAGAGTATAATCTTTATGCTGCTTGGGGAATGCTGGGATTTAGAGTGGGCCACCAGGTAGCCTATTTGTATTAAGACATTCTGAACTCCTTTGAGAGATGGGAAGAGGTCTTTGAAACTGATGTGTACAGCTCTGGATCTTTGGGAACAATCCTTTCCAGACGGATGTGTGACAAAGGATTATAACAAGCTTCGGGGAGGGAATGTTATTCAAAGTGAAATGCAAACTTACCCTAACACTCTAAGTTTTAGTGATTAATCTGAATGTCCCATTCTCTGAAGTACTGCAGACTGAATAATGTTCATGCTCACCTCAGCTTGGTCAGTTAATAGTGATTAGAAGTTTGTAGTATTCTAGGATTGAGAGGGAGGGTACAGAGCTTAAGTTTTGGCGCCTGGCATTGTGATATTAAAATTTAAAGGAGAAATCTCTGTATCTTGTTTGCCTGGTTTTTTGTTACTTATTATGTCAAGAGAGGTTTTAATCTCTTTAGAAAAAAGGATGTTGGAGAAATATATGAAAATATAATCCTAAATACGACAGATAAAGAAAAGGCTGAAGCCCCCAAGCACGAACATGCATGTGTTAAATATTTTGCTCTATATCGAGATGCTTTTTACAGCATTAGACTACTAGCTATTAGATTTTTTTTAAACAATATTATTAAGAGCCGACATTAATTGGACATTTCTTTGTGCCAGGCACTGTCAAGAGTTTTCATCTCATGGACCTCTCACAGCCACCGTATCAGGAAGGCATTATTATTTTTCCCATTATAAAAATAAGTAAACTGAGGTTTGGGGAAGTTAATCACGAAGACTGTTCAGCAAACAACACAATCAGGAGTTGACAATGTCAAAGTGTCTAGTAGAAATTCTTAAAAGTAAACATTTTGGTGGAAAGAGCATTGAAAGCAGTGTTTTCAGAAAGGAACAAAAAACTGAGAACATATTAATTGTCCATGTCATAAGTTGAGAGAGGAGGTGCAGATTAGCCTCTTGAAGTTGTCTGCAGCCAGGATTATAACATGACAAATAAAATGTTCTAGCAACCCATAGATTGACATCCCCAAGCAAAAGAGTGGCCAAAAAGATCATCATGCCCACATCTCCTCAAAAAACACGTGCATTCCATATGGGGTTGGGTGATCCAGAGCAGGGGTTTCACAGTTTTTCTTTAAGATTGGGTTTCATTCTGCTAACAGCGTGTTGGCTGAGTGCCCGCTAGTAAGCAATTAAGACTTTGTGCTTGCCTGCATTTTAGTATCTCTTCTCCTGAAACATGCAGCCACATGGGAACAGAAGCTTTGCCAGCATGGGTCACGGTCTGGGAGCAGCATCAAGAGAGCGTCTATACTTTAAGGACTCAGTCTTCTGGGAAGCTGAGGAGAGGATGGATGATTGATTGCTTGTGCCTGTGAGAGAAGATTCAGAAGGGATTCGTTAAGAAATGGGAACTACAGGACGATATCAAAAGTGAAGTTAGGAGAAGAAAGCAAAATGCTACCAAGTAATCTAAAGGAAAAAAGAGATAAATCAATGTCTGAAAATTAAGAAGCAATTGGGTTAAACAAAAAGGAGACAAAAACTAGATGGCTAGTGAGAGTTTCTTTCTTTTTTTTTTTTTTTTTAATTTAGTTTAATTTATTTATTTTTGGCTGTGTTGGGTCCCTGTTTCTGCGCGAGGGCCTCCTCTAGTTGCGGCAAGCGGGGGCCACTCTTCATCGCAGTGTGCAGGCCTCTCACTGTCACGGCCTCTCTTGTTGCGGAGCACAGGCTCCAGACGCACAGGCTCAGTAGTTGTGGCTCACGGACCCAGTTGCTCCGTGGCATGTGGGATCTTCCCAGACCAGGTCTCGAACCCGTGTCCCCTTCATTGGCAGGCAGACTCCCAACCACTGCGCCACCAGGGAAGCCCTAGTGAGAGTTTCTTAACCATTAAACTTGGATGATTCCCTCGTTAATCTGTTTTTATAAGAAACACACAAGTGCTGAGCACCTCAAATGTGCCAGGAACAGGGCTGGAGACACGAAGATGAGTGAGATATCTTCATGTAAGGGTGAGGGGAGAAGTCGAGCCTCCATGCGTGGTGTCAGACTCAATAGCTCACGTACTATTCATACAGACTTACGGAAATGGCAACAGTGCAGCCGAACTAATTTCCTCTCCCCAGTCTCACTTGATTTTGTGCCTGGAAAGAAAGCATCTTGACTCAGGTTGGCCGAAGGTGTGCCTAAAAGAATTAGAAAGCTTTATTTAAAGATGAACTAACCTCCTTGGGAGGGGCAAGCTTTTCACATCTGAAAATAAAATAGGTCAAATCAGTGGTTTCTAATCTGATTGATTACTCAATACCTCCTGGGCATGATTTTACAGTACAGAACAGAACTCCTGCTTCTGGAAATTCTGGTTCAATAGGTCTAACCAGATGTAGTCTCATGATGTAAACATTGCCCTGAACAATTGTGAAAAGAACTAAAATCACAAAAATAATATTTTTGTCTTCACAGTAGACTTTATTAGATTAAAATTAAAGGAAGAACTACTATGTTGCTGGCTACATCTGTGTATAATTTATAAAAAACCAAATGTACAGAAAACAATCCTTCAAATTATTAATATGGCCCCTGAAACAAGCAATCTTACTGGTGTATATGAAAGCAAATTATACACATTATTTTCAGGGATAGATCTGTTGCATTAACTGAACCACAAATATATACGAGTAGTTTATATTTTCTAACTACAGTAAGTCCCCTCCATACGAACCTTCAAGTTTCAAACTTTCAAAGATGCGAACGTATTATAACCCTATTACAGTACAGTACTATATAGCCAATTGTGTTAGTTGGGTACCTAGGCTCACTTTGTTGAACTTATGAACAAGTTGGACTTACGAACGCACTGTAGGAACAGAACTTGTTCATATGGAGGGGACTTACTGTACCTGGAAATGTGAGCATAAACCAGGTTTACATGGAGCATTAGTCTCATCACTAACAAGGTGTTTTGACTTTATGGGCTTTTAGATGACATGCAAAAATTATAATTTTATGAAAGTCATGGTCTGGATCAAAAAGAATTTAAAAATATATTTAACATGCTCAAATATCCAAGCCATAGAAATTCTTGGGTTTAAAACTTTATTTTTCAATAATATCGATCTTTGCTTAAGTAAAATCAAAAGATAAGGTTGGTACAGCTTAGGGCAGAGCAGGTGTAGCTCTCCAGAGTCTCCCCTTTGGCCACCATGTTGTGTACAGTAAGAGTTCTTAACTCCCTCTTCAGAATCCTGGAATTCCACAGAGCACAGATGGAACACAGAGGACTCATTTTAAATTTTATTTCCAAGTAAATCTCCACAACTTGAGCATTATAGTAGATTCCAACAGATATGTGAGGTTAACTGGGTATCCATTTGAGTTAAATCTCCCCAATGGCTCAAAACAAACTAAGGAACTGTACACATGTGGTTGGATCTGGCCCACTGGGTCACTCCAGTGGGCACACCAAGTGACATAAATAAACAACAGGGGCCTATTTGTCAAACTCAAATTGATCTCTAATCTCCATTTGCCAGTTAAATTAACTTGAGCAAGTTAGTGAACCTTTTCCAGTCCTCTTCCCTTTGCCTGTAAAGTGGGGATAAAGTCTTCCTTTCACTCTGGTAGAGATTGATCTTTAGCAACAGGACAGGCTGTTGCTTTCCTGTGATCAGGTCTGGTTTAGAATTTGGGAAGTTGCTCTAAATCCTTAAGACCTATTCAGAGTGTATGCTTTTCATTTCTCTGTACTAAAAGTGACTCCTTTTGATACAGAAGAATTAATGATGGGCTTCCGTGGGCAATCAATTGCTGCTACTTTTCCCACGGCACTAAGGAGAACATCTTTTAAAATTCCAAGTTCTCAAGTGAGTTGGTTGCACTTAGCATATAATAATTATTTGCCATGGTCTTGAAACATATTTATCTATTAACAATCACATTAGGTGGATTTTGTTATAAATTACTGCATTTTCAATGTGCTCAGGCAGATACACACCTCCGGCTAGTCAGATAAATGTGAAGATTGACAAAAGGAAAATATAAAACTCTCTAGGTAAAGTATAGAGTACTGTGAGTATAAGTGAGAGTGTATGTGCATGTACATATCTCCTGGGGACCACAGAAAAAAACAACTATGATAACAAAAATAACAACTGTGAATGCCCCAGAGATGGGAATTCCATCTTATTTTTGAGATTTATTTATTTATTTTTGTAATTTATCTTTATTTTTACAGTGGAGTATAGCTGATTTACAATGCTGTGTTTCTTTCTGGTGTATATCCACTAGATTCACTTACTGAGAGACATCTACATATTCTTTTTCAGATTCTTACCAGTCATATATTCTTTTCCAGTGATTACAGTGTGTTGAGTCAGGTTCTATGTGCTATACAGTAGGTCCTTATTGGTTATCTATTTTCTCTATGGAAGGGTATGCATGCTAATTTCAACCTCCTCATTTATGCCTCCCCCCCCCTCACCTTTCCCCTTTGGTAGCCATAAGTTTGTTTTCTAAATCTGTGACTCTGTTTCTGTTTTGTAAGTTAGTTCATTTTTATCCAGTTTTAATTCCTCCTATAAGTGATATCATATGATAAGTCTTTTCCTCTGTCTGACTTATGTCACTTAGTACGATCATATCAAGTTCCATCTGAGTTGCTGCAACTGGCCTTATTTCATTCATTTCATGGCTGAGTAATATTCTATTGTACATAATTACCACATCTTCTTTATCCACTTTTTCCTTCCAAGGACATTTAAGTTGCTTCCAAGTCGAGGCTCTTGTAAACAGGGCTGCACTAAATGTTGGGGTGCCTGAGATTTATTTTTAAACTGGTCCAGGTAAAAGAAAGGATTGCTTAGCTCACACGGCTTACTTCATGTTCTTTCCAAAGGAGGTAGTGTAGTAACACGTGGAACGTATATGGTTTTTGTATAATGATGAGATTTGTTTGAAACATAAGTGCAATAAAACTGTAAACTGGCTGCAATGGAAAGAATTACATTTCTTTCAGGTAAGACACCATCACCTGTTTAATCAAATAGTTCAATACCGAGAAGCAAACTCCCCTGAATTCTGCCCTATTCATGCACTTTACAAGGATTTTGCAAGCACTCAATGCAGAGAACCCAAACATTTTATTTTGGCAAGGGAAGCTTTACAGAAATATTTGCAATATTTTGTGCTAATCCCTTCACATGTCACTTTGGTGTGGCAAATATTTGTTCTAGAAGACTTTTCGACAGTTACAGAGTACATCAATCTGTTGTTTTAACCTTTTGAAAATAACCCTTGTGTCTTCTTGAAGGAAATAAAGAGTCATTGATGAAACCTTTTAAGTTTTCAACTTCTTTGCAATAAGGTGCCTGGAGGAGAAATCAGCACATTCCCTCAAGGGAATGGAGTACATCTCTGCTTACTTTCTTGGCTCATTGCTTTATGGGTATGAGGGACCTAAAAAGTAAATGGTGGTCAAACAGAACAAACACATTTATTAGAGCAGTTAGAAAAGACTGTTTTGATATTTGCCAAGTTCCTTCTCAATAACATGTTTGGCAGCTACCAAATGACACAGTCTGCCCAGAGTTGATTTTGACGAAGCCTCTGGGATGTGTTAAAAAGTAAACCAGAGCAAATCACGTACTGGAACGCATAACTCAATCAAAGAAAAATGTATGATTAAGGGTGACATGGGCAAGGAAAGCTTTGCCAGAGCTCAGGGTAAATATTTGTATCATTGTGAAGAGAAAGCTTCGTGATGCTGATGTCAACCAGCTGGAATTTTCATTGTTTATAAACTTTTGTTGTTAGAGTTGAATTCTGGCAAAAAAGGTACCAAAGAAAGAGCAGTTTCCCAGAATGAAAGTTTGAATTCTGATAAGGCAGCTTGACCAGATATGAATGCAACGATGCAGAGTTTCAGGCACTTTTTCCTTCCAGAATTCTCTTGCCAAGAAACAACCTCTTGCCTTAATCCCACTTTGACAAAATCCATCAGGATTACCAAAAAGACAAGATGTTGTTTTGTTCTGTTATAAGGATTTACGGCTTCTTCTTTCTTAGTAGACTGATCAGAAAATGACTAAGAATATAAATGGATTTTTTTGTTTCATTTTTTTCTACAGAAGAACATTGTCACATGAATCAGATATTTTTTCTTTTTTAATTAATTAATTAACTTATTTTTGGCTGTGTTGGGTCTTCATTGCTGCGCACGGGCTTTCTCTAGTTGAGGTGAGCAGGGGGCTGCTCTTCATTGCGGTGCACAGGCTTTTCATTGCAGTGGCTTCTCTTGTTGCAGAGCACGGGCTCTAGGTGTGTGGGCTTCAGTAGTTGTGGCACTTGGGCTTCAGTAGTTGTGGTGCACGGGTTTAGTTGCTCCGTGACATGTGGCATCTTCCCAGACCAGGGCTTGAACCCTTGTCCCCTGCATTGGCAGGCAGATTCTTAACCACTGCACTACCAGGGAAGTCCCTGAATCAGATATTTTAATGATTGAAAATAAACAGTTTGGCATTGAATTCGTGTTTCTGAGGAGTGCCTATTAACTTCATGATGCTAGGCAATTTACTTTTTGCCTCATTGTGGGTCATTTCATATTTTTAAACTGAACAGTTTAACAAGTTAAAGGATTTGGGCACTTTATTTAACTCACCAACTAAGGAATCTGTATTTTCTTACTAAACTATGCTCTGTTGTACTTTTTGAAATATTGGAGATAGCCAAAAGTTATAAATCAAACAAATTACAAGGACAAGGGCTTGCATATGAAATTACAGTAGTTCAGAACAATTAACTCAACTTTCAGTCAGAAAAAGAGAAATTGGTGGAAACTGACTCATACCACATAGTCCTTCCTCTCTGGAAAATAAGCACACACACATGGTGCTCATACTGGCAAAGACAGACACACCGAGATTCCCCATTTTCAGACACTCACTTCTGCCAGAAAACTTCTCTGCAGTGTGGATATTCTGACAATTGTTCCCTGCTTTTCCATCAGGGTAGCCTGAAAGCTCCGATATGAACCACTTTCAGTGACGGACGTGAAGTGAGATTCACTGAATGGGAAATAAAGAAGACTCCAAATTCTTATCAAGTTATACTTTCTTTTAATAGCTGCATGTATTAAATATAGTTCAATGTGATAGGCCTAAAACATAGCACAATAAGACTTACATGGTTGTGTTGTTTTTGAAAAGGCTCATTACATCCATTCAGGAAGAAGATCAAACTTGAGAGACCCTCCCCTGGCCTCCTCTATCCCACAACGAATTGAAAGTTGTCCCTGCCAATGCAGAAACAGGACACATCACAAACATAACCACATTACCTAGCTGCACTAAGAATAGAAACCAAGCCCCTGCTGGTGTAATTAAGAAATCTTCTCTTCCAGTCCCTGGGCTTTAGAGACCTGGATCACTAACTAAGTCTAATTTAGAATGCGTTTTTGATCAGGGCCTTTGTAAACTAGGAAGTGAGCTGAACATGAAAACTCTTCGCTGTAAGTTTCTGAACTACTGTGTCCCTCTTGTGAAGTAGACTTGCTGGTCACACTGGCCCAGAAATCAACCTTCAGAGTGTGGGTCTGTCTGGTGCGTTGAGATGGTGGTGTCTTTTCAGAAGCTGAAGAAGTGCCAAATCCTTCCACCTGAAGTTTGCACATTGCATTGCAGTGCATTAGTGCATTCAACAGCCCATGGAAATCAAAAGAATGCCAAAAAAAAAAAAAAAAAAAAAAGTACTTAAAGCTAGAAATCCTACCAGGTGGGAACCCTGGGCTAGGGCACACTTAGGTTTCAGTTACATAAAGGTACATATACAAATATAAAAGTGACCAACCTGTCACTGAGCAATTCCTTTCTCATCCCCTTCTTACCTCTCAATGACAGGACATTCTCTAGGTCATTCTGCCTGTGGATTGGGACCCTCTGGCATTATATTTTAATTAAATGGTCATATTATTAACGCGTGAAAATCAGTCACTGCAAATGTTGAGCTAACCATTTTTCATACATAATGTGTCCATATCAACATTATAACAGCCATATACCAAAGATTGACATGGTCGCTTTTAAAGAAGAAGTCCTGATAAATATTTGAGTTAAAGATTATTGGGATCATACTAAGGGACTAAGAGGTCAGATCTCATTGCTGATTTTTTCCCCTGCTGTGTAGTAATGGAAAACAACTCAGCCCCTCCGCTTGTGGGTCCATTCTAGAAGTTCAACAGAGGAAATAATTGTGTACTCACATGCATTCAACATTTTGTTCAAAAGGGAAGGGATTCTGAAAAATTTTTAAAAACTATTCATGTAGCCTAATGCCACTGGTTTGCAAGCCTAATATATCTTCTTTATGGTATCCTTCTGCTTATCTTTTGGGAATTTTCCTTCCCTTCACTTCAACCATATGTTACTGTAGAGGCACCAAGTTAATATAAGTTTTACCTGTTGCCTAACCACATTTGATTGGTCCAATTTGAGGAAATCAGAATCTTGTCTATGAATCTGAGATAAAAATAAGAAATCCCATTTCAGTCTAGATACTCTCTTGAATAGAGGAGATGAAAAAATCAAGCCTGTTGATGTCCTTGTACCTCACTGTAGACATGAGAATGAGAAAAGGCCAGACTGCAGCAAGAATGAAGAATAGCATAAAGAGTAGAGATCGAGATGGAGAGGTGGTTTTTGAGTCTTTGCTACCAGCTTACCCAGGCCTACCTATATCCCTTTCCAGGAGATACTCCAATGCTATGAAAAATACAAAAAGCCCTAATGCTTATGTTAGTTAAAATGGGTATCAGTTAGTTGCAGCAGCAGTTAGGGCTTAACTCCTAAACCCACTGCCCTCAAAGAAATAATAAAGGAATTTACTGAATACCTAGTGTATACTAGGCTGTTCATAGGCATTATCTCATGTAATCCCTTCAGCAATCCTAGAACTTTAAATAACCTCATTTCCATTTTACCGAGGAAGAGACTGACGATCAGAGAAGTTAACTACTTTATCCGTGGTCACACTGTCCATCACACAGAGTCAGTCCAAACTCCATCCTCTTGTGTTGCTTGCACATGTCCTTAGAAATCTAGCTGAGGAAGAAAAACTCTCTTGCATTCAATAAATAAAAAGTATAATAAATTTCAGAATATTGTTAGTGATGTATTATCACAGATAAAGAGATGTAAAGGCAGGACAGAGTAGAAAGGACAAGCGTCTCGAGATAGAACTCTCTCAGTTACAAATGACGGAAAAGACACCCAAACTCACTGACTGATTCAGGAACTCAGAAGTGCAAAGGTCAGTCTTGCTTCACACACAGATGGACCTGGGACTTGAAGGAGCTCACCAGTACTCTGTCTTTGTTCATAGACTCTGCTTTTCTCTTTGTTGCTTTCACCCTCAGAATACTTTCTGCAAGTGGTGTCCTTAAGCATGTTTCAAACACTTGCAGGCCCTGAAAATTACACTTGTGGCTTGTGTAAAATGGGGGCCTCTGGCCTGAAGTCCTTTGCCCTTTCCCCAAAGATGAAACCAAGGAAAAAGGTGATTATAATCCCTGAAAGTTGACAGCTGTTTGGCAGAAAGTTCCAGGGTTTTGGTACAAAGAGCACGGTATAGAAGGCAAGGGGTGGGCTTCAGAAGAGCACATCCCCTTGGCCTCTCAGGGAAGGGCACAGCCTAAGACCAAGAGTAGTCTGGATGGAGTCCCCAGTTATCCACATCTATGAATGACACCAGGTGACACCCAGCAACTTCAGACTTGCAACTACTTAATATAAGGTCCAAGGGAAGATAAAGGAAACAAACAAAAGTCCTAAACACCTCTGAATTGAATCCTTTTGGCCAGACTCGGGTCTCATGCTCATCTTTGACTCAATGACTATTGTCAAAGAATTGGAGCATGCTGATTAGCCGGCCCTGATTCTGAGTATGCATCTGGAATTGGGTGCTCGGATCAGCACCACAGAACCATACAGATGGAGAGTGGCTGAGTGGTTATGCTGCTACCTGAAGCCAGGGGTTAGACGCTGAGCAGGCCAAAGAAAAACACGCGAACCACAGCCTGACTATATAACCACAGCCTGACTTCTCAGGAAAATTATAACTTGAGATGTTAAGAACTACCATGATAATATGTAATACAATATAACAATAATAATTATTATTATTCTAAGCAGAATCATACAAATAATAATAACATTTATTGAGCATTTAGTGTGTGAGAACCATTTTGCTAGTGGCCTAAAATATATCATTTCATTTATGTAACCGCCCTGATGTATACATACGATCATCATCCTCATTTTATAAATGAGGAAACTAAGGGTTAAATAATCTGAGCAGCTTGCTTTATGACAAAGCAGGAGTAGAACTCAGGATAGTGTAACACTGATGTCTTGCTATTCACCACTACAATATATGTGGAAATTTTCATTTCTCACACACTTAGCCATAAACGTTTGATGTTATGAATAAAACATCTGATAAAAGACTTGCAGAACTGTAATTCTACATCTTGAACCCTGTGGCAAGTCAAAGGAGAATACAAAAGGGAATATGGCTACAAGGAACTTTTCTCCTTGATCCTGTTCTTCCCTAAGATTACATCTATAGTCCAAGGAAGTCTATCTGAAGATGCAGGAGCTTGGAATCTCACCTTGCAGACACAGAAGTTGTTTTTTGGTTATTTGGGGGTTTGTTTGGTTTTGTTTCCTTTCTTCATGGTTTTGACTATAAACTGTATAAGTAATTTTGTTTGCCTGGGGTGTGCTTTGGATTGGATATAATAGCAAAGTTTAAAAGTTCTGCTATTCTTTGGAGAATATTGTTATACTCTTTCAAAATTGAAGGCTGAGAAAAATATTTTTACCTTATTATTTTTTCTGTTCTAGTTTTTTTTAATTAATTAATTTTTTTTGGCTTGTTGCGTCTTCGTTGTGCACGGATTTTTCTCTAGTTGCGGTGAGCAGGGGCTACTCTTGGTTGTGGTGAGTTGGCTTCTCATTGCGTTGGCTTCTCTTGTTGTGGAGCACAGGCTCTAGGTGTGCAGGCTTTGGTAGTTGTGGCATGCGGGCTCAGTAGTTGTGGCTCTCAGGCTCAGCAGTTGTGGCGCACGGGCTTAGATGCTCCGTGGCATGTGGAATCTTCCCAGACCGGGGCTCGAAACGTGTCCCCTGCATTGGCAGGTGGATTCTTAACCACTGCACCACCAGGGAAGCCCTCTGTTCTAGTTTTTATCATTATTAAAATAATGGTAACAATCTTGAAATCATTTTAAGGTATGTCATTTGTGAATAGTTAATACTATGTCAATGGTATTGACAAAATCAAATCAAGTACAATTTACATATTGGGAAGTCCTTTTTTCTACCCATGGCCTCTCTCTTCCCTATAGGTCATCATTTAATCACTTTTATGGGGTTTTTTGTAGTTTTTCAATGTTACTAAATTTATTATGTAAACCTATTCCATCATAACTGTTACAACATTCAAGTGTTCAGGTTCCCATATTCCTTACCAAATTTTTCCATAGGGAAGTTTGCAAAATCAGATATTTCAAACCAGAAGAATAAAAAAAAAAATGGGTGGAGGAAACCTAAGCCATAGCCGTAGGTATTTCATACCACTTTTTTTTCCCCCCTTGAAATCTTGCAAAGTTGATCTCATTTGCTCTTCAAAATATGGAAGTGATAGTTTGGGTGCCAACAGTCACTGCAACTTGAGGTGCACAATTTTTTCCTTTAGGTTCAAAGTCCTACCACCATGAACATAGCTGACATTTCTGATGGATCCAGGTATTCATGTAGCAGCCAACTCCTGTCAAGTTCTCGGAGCTTCAGGAGTTAAAGAAATAAGATCCTTGAAGTGCGCGGTAAGTCATTTACTGTCCCCAAGAGCCAACATGTGAAAAAATATCATGTGAGGACACGAGTGGGTGTTAATGGCATGTGGGTTTTGGTTCAACCTAGGAAAGATGGTAGTGGTCCAAGCTGATCAACATTTAACATCTTTGCAATTATTTGTTGATTCTTCCATAATTGTGTTGGGGAGAAAAAATAATTTTTTCTCTACCCTTCTGAGTTCTTGGCTAAGACCCATGTACTAGAAGACAGATGGACAAGAATAAAGAACACACAAATATCTTAACATGTATATTTCATGTAAACATTGGAGATATCTGTGGGGATAAAAGTAACTCTGGAGATGGCTTAGGATTGAGGCTTAAATACGAGGCCTCTTATGGGAGAGTAAATGACTTTTACAAAGAATGAATGGGCCCTTAGAAGAACAGATGGGAGGTATGATAGTTTGTGACAAATTTGTCTGGGTGTGATGTCAAATTCTAGACTCACCTCCTGGGACAAGTGTTAATATTCTGTGGTTGACGAAACTTTTGGAGAGGGGATTTATGACAATTGAATTCCTTTTGAAAGATTTGTCTTTAGGTCCATAAGGGAAATTCAGAGAAAGTTTCTACCTGCATTTGCTGGTTTTCAAGTGCCTACTGCTCCAAATAATCAATATGACAAAGTGCCAAGTTTGGAGGTTGCATAGTCTGCTACCCTTCACCTTGACTCCAAACTTTATAAAGGCAATTTTTTTCACTGCTGTAGCTCCATTTCCTGACTTGTCTGATATTAAATAAATATGGAACAGGCTGCTTCCAAGAGGAGGGACCCCCCCCCCCTTTTCAGGAGGTATTCAAGGAGAACTCAGATCTTCATTTTGAGAGAAATCAGTGACGAAAGTGATGAAGATCACCTTTAAGTCTCCATCTAACTCTTGGATTCTGTGATTCCCAGAATAATAAAATCAGTTACTATTTGTATTCCCTAAGAAAAGGCAGAAAATGGATGGCACACAAAGAACCACTGGCTCAGGCCCTGCAGGTGGTGTGGCAACTAGGGATGGTGCCAAGGGTTGGGAAGGACCCCCGTGGGAGATCACTGTCACTGTCGGACTGCCTCCAGTGTCAGAAGTAGAGCTTGGTGGGCTAAAGGATCTGCATGGAGGAGTAAATAAAATAAATAAAACTCCTTACATCAGCCACAGGGCTTTTCTGAATTCTCGGCAAAAATGTAGAAGATGATGTTTCTTAAAAAAAATAAAATGAAAGAGTAAAACAAGTAAATAGTCTTGGAAGCATGATGAACAACAACAAAAAAATAAAATAAATAAAATAAAAACAGAAAACAACACTACCAAGAGGAATAAAAGTAGACACGAAAGTAGTAAATGAGAAACAAATGGTATCAGCAGGCTGTGTTTTCCGTCGCCCTCTTTAACTGAACTCTCTAGTTAAAACTTCTCATGCAGTATCTGAGCAATGTGGTAAGCACCTATAATTGGTTTCTTACTAAAAAATCAATGCTGTTAAAAACCCACTTGTCTGAAAAGGAAATCTAAATATAAGCCTGATATAAATGGGTCTTTATGTGATTGTAATTTCTTAATTGGTTATAAATACGTGATTCTTTCTTAGGGGTGGGCTTCACCTCCACATGGGGAAGGGAAGCAGTCCCCCTGGAGAGACGGAGCAGCCCTGGCCCAGGGACGGATGCAAATCTGTAAGTCACTTCAGCTCCTCCCTGCAGCAGCCTGGTCCCCACCAGGCGGCCAGCTCCTCCCTTTAACTGCACTGAGCTCTGCAGCCAGTCGACTCACAGTGAAGAAGAAAGAGAGGGGCACTCTGGCTGAAGCGGGCCCCGGAGACTGAAAATGTATTGTATTGTCCTTGAAACTCCACAGTCTCCACTCCTCTCTGCATCCTCTTGCAGCAAGCATTTCTCCTCTTACAAAACAAAGAAACAAAGTAGCAAATTACTTTTTCATACCCTCTATTAATGTAACCCCAGGAAATACCCCTCTCCCCACCCCACTTCAGGAAGCACAGATTTGGGATCCAGCAAACATTATCTTAAAAGGGCCATCTTTATTTGGCTCTAGAAATTGAAACAAACAAACTAAAGCAATCCCAATTCAGATCTTTTAAATCAGCTTTCTCCAAACATTCACATTTGGAGTACTTGAAAACTTGGTTCTCTGTAGCCTTTTGTTCCTTCTCCATGAACCTCACCTGAGGGGCTGAGGATCCAATGCCTAGGAGTCAGGGTGCGTGGGATAGATGAACCAGGGCACAGAATCATCAGAAACGCCAAAGAGCTTTATAACTCTGTCTCTCTCTCTCTCATTCTGTATTATCCCCTGAAGAGGCAGCCCAGACAGAGTGTGGCCACTATTTCTGCACATGGCTGAGGCGGTCTGCCTCACATTTAGGCCTAAGTTCTAACAGCCAACTTGTCAATGAATGCCATTAGAGCAGATGTGCCACAGGCACTCGGGGGCTGAACAGCGGGCAACCTCAGATCAGTGTGGGAAGAGCAGACATCGGGTGGTAACAACTTTCAGTCGTTACTGACCTGGGCTGTATTCAAACCAGTGACCTAGAAATGAAGGACTCCAAATCCCATTACTAATTCCCCGAGCCATCAAGTCTCCCCTATGGCCTGGATCTTGTCCTGAAACTCAGGTCTCCTGTTGAAATAGCATTAGACAGCAGCCACTGCACTGGCAGGCAAGGGTTTTAAAATAAAGGTTGGGCGGAGAGGGGGAGAGGAAAACATGCACTTAACAGAGTTGGCTTTAATTATTACTTTAAAGTTTTTCAGCTCCTTTAAATCTAAAAACCTGAACCTTCTTTAAAGTCAAAAGCTTGCCAGGAAGTACAAGAAGGGTGTTCAAACAAACACAGCCTTCTATTTTGCTTGAATAGGGAAAATACACATGCCCCCTCCCAAACCGAAGAATAATGAGAGGAAACCAAATGAGAGGAAGTTGTTGAAAAGGAAAGAAAGAGATTAAATGAGTATTGCAAGGACGAGAAGAATATTTACTGCCAAAGTAAGAAAAAAGAGCTAAATGAAAGCCCCCTTGAACAGCTTTCCCCTCTCACTTGTTACCTCTAGGCTGTGCTCTCAGTTCCTCTTATCCAATTTTTCAGTAAAAAGTAGGGTTTTTGTGAGTTAGGTAAAGCCCGTGCTGGGTGAGCTGGATTAAAATGGCATGCAAAGTTCTGTCTTGCCTTTTCAGCCAAAAGCTCCAGCTTTGCAAACAGTCCTGTAGATGGAGCTGCACTCTGCGATTCTAAGATCGCGGCCCCAACAATGAAGCAATTGTTTCCTGTCTCCACTTAGCAATTCCTCCCTCTCTTTCGGTTCTTTCTGGTTGCATGTTCTATTTATTTTAATGTATACCTTTGTGTAAAGCCTGTCTCTGAGTGGTTAGATATCCCGTTGATATGTGGCCTTCAAGGGGGAAAAGGGAGTGCAGCCTATTCCCATGACATGCTAGGGCTTTGTAGAGCCAAAAAATCCTTCTCAGGAACACCTAATCCTTGGGCTCTGGCCAAGTACCACAATCCTTCTGTACAACTGACATGGGCCACTTGGGACACTTGAGAGCTTTAGGTGTGTCTTTCTGAAGTCAGCCCCGGCCAAGCATGAGGCAAATGTGCCCGACCAAAGAAAATAAATTATGTGGACTCCAATTTTCAGCAGTTATGAAGTATTAAATTACACACGCAAAGAATTCACTTTGGGATTAACTCTTTGGAATGGAAACACAATCTTGTCACAGCACTTGTAAAAGGAGCATGCTCTGTGAAAGGCCTTCCTTTCCAGAGACACAGAGGTGGCTGACCAGGAGGCAGAGATGCTAAAAGGAATAGAATGTAATTAAATACAAATATGGTAGGCTGCTACCTGGGCATGGGAGAGGGTGTGTGGTTTGGGGGTTCTCTCCTATCTCTGAGGATATGCTGCTCCCTGTGTACTGAATATCCTGATGATACTGCAAAGTTTTGTGAATTCACAGCAAATGCCACTTTCAGCTCTTAATCAGAATGCATTTCATCCTAATTCAAACGGTCCTGGTGTCTGCTTCTTCATTCGATTTAGAGAAGTGGTTGAGAACCACTAGAACTTGAGTGAAATCACAACTACAGAACTCCTGAAAAGGCACTTGTCTTCTGTGACTCAGTGAGTGATGGCAGAGGACATCCTACCCTGCCCCTTTTAAGAATTCCTGGTTCCCTATAACCATGTGAAGCTCTAAGCTTTTAGTACACAACGTGGCTGAAATTTAACATATAAATTCGGCAGAAGAAAATCAAAGCACGGCTGTTTGTTTCCTCCTTAAAGCCATTTATTTACCAAATGACCATAGAAAGCAAGTCTTCAACAATAACAGGAAGAAATCAATCTCGAAGAGCTTAAAAAAGATTTTTTAAACAAAGTTAACTTTTCATGGGGTGTGCATTTTAAGTATGCAAAGCCAGCTTTGGCGAAACATGCAGCCTCATGGCTCCTCCCCTCAGTTCATTATGGGAGAGTGTGTGATCATCAGGAAGAACACTGTGCCTGGGGGCTGGCTCTGAGTCCCCAGACAAATCCCTCCCTGACCTCACATGTGTCCCTGGAAAATCGAACTACAGAGCCACATGTGTGAGACACTGCGGGACTCATTCACTTGCCTCCTATTTAACCAAGGAGGAAACTGAGGCTGGCAGAGAAATCATGAATTGCTAAAAGCCCCACAGCTAGGACTGTAAGTTTTCTAACTTCCTGTGTAACTTGTTTCTAAAACAACACATTTCTAATTAGAAAAATATCTCCATTTCCCTGTGCCTCAGCTGCTCCCATCCACACAGAGAATATGTTTTCAGACATTTGTTATTTATAGTCATATGGAATATTTGGGGACACATTTAGAGGTTCACTAAAATAATTCAAAGGATAATAAATGGATGTTTGTTGTGTTTGTATGTGTAAAAAAGAGAGCCTGAGAGAGAAAAAGAATGAGAGGGAGAGATCAAGACAGAGGAGATGAAGTTCCTCACATCATAGGGTTGTTGGGTGGAGTAACTAATAAAAGTAATTGCTAAGCACTGTGAAATTAGACTGCTGTGTAAAGCTAAACCAGGATGAACCTGAATTTGCAAATGTCATGGGACTTTTATTTTCAACAGGTGGCATTTGAGAATGCAAAGTATAAGCATTCAAATGAGAGCTCAGTGTAAAAGGGAGGAAATAAGGGGATTTACACACTTCTGAAATCAGGGTGACTGAAAAACATTGCTTCATTTTTGCAATCTGCTACAATGCACGTACGGAGAGGAATGGCTGATGGAAGATGCGCTTAGAAAATGCTTCTTTTATTTTTATTGGTTAATATAGAAGAAGGAAAAAAAGGTAAAAAAAATCTGCTACACAAGGGGAAAGCCACGGACACTGCTTGTGGACAAGTGAGTGTGAGCCAAAAACCCCAAATGAGGAAGGCAATAAAACAATACAAAAGCCCACCCATTGCACCCATCATGATATTCTACCCAAATTGCTTTGCCTGTATCAGATCCACCCTCATATATTTACTCAGATAAGAAAGAACTTTTTGCTGGCAAGCACCCCGAGTGAGTTTGATTTATCACTCACAATATGAAAAGGCTGCCAAGCAAGCCTTTATAATTCCCAGTTCTTAAAATTATTATCATCATTGGGCGTGGTAATAAGGCTCGAGGTCGTAGGTGTGTACACACTATTCCTGGCAAGAAGTTAGTTTGTTGAGGCTGGTTTTCTCTGCCAAAAATGTGTCACAAAAGGGGTGTCTCATCCATGTCAGACCTAAAGAAATATTTTCTCCAAGCTTGCATATAGCAAGGAATCTGTGTAGTGTGACAGATGCCATAAAGGAGAAACTATTTCTGCTTAATGAGGGATGCAGACTAAAGCATCCTAATGATTATCATAATGGTAACCTGAATTACCTGGTAAAGAAATAAAAACTCTCATCCTCAGGGTTACTCTAAGTCTATGACAGTCTGAATTCTTCTCCACGTGTTGGATAACTGATTTGATCAATTGCTAACTTTGAATATTCATGGCCTAAGAGGCATTAAAGAGTTTGCCCACAGTGTAGAGTTAGATGTGACCCTTACCCTATTCCTCCAACCCTACCCTTTGCAAGAAATGTATACCTTATAACTGGAGATGTTTAAAGGATGCACAACTGAGGCCAGATTTAAATGGGTGAAGCAAGAAACTTAGTGGAAATCAAAGATAGGTTGGTAAAAATCCTAACTTCCCAGCCCTTACTTCACTGTATTATAAAAGAGGCCCAGTGTAAGGGTCTCCTAACTTAAGTCTTGATGGCATTCATTTGAAAAATAATTTGATTTCAAGTGGCAGAGAGCCTCCCTCAGACATGTACACAACTCCTGTGCATGTGTATTTCTGAGGTGAGGTTTTGGCTTGTTATCATTAAAAATAATCGTTAGTTTCTCTTCTTGTCTCCTTTGTTTGTTTGAACATACAGTGAAAAATAGCTGTCAGAACTTTTCGGTAGAGTGCACATATGATTTTTTTTTTTTTTTTTTGGAACAGACAAAGGCATTTTGACCAATGTGTATTATGAAAGCAGATTTTATATAAATATATATGTATAAAATAAGCTCATCTGCACATGGCTCAAGGGAAGTCAAACTCACTGTAGAAATTTTCCTAATGTTTACTTCAGCCTAGTTTTCAGATTTCAATATGTGTAGAGAAAATAAAGGCAAGTGGATAATTGTATAGGAAAGAGGGCTATGGCCTGTAACTTGCATCTGTTTTACTATAATGCACGCAATAGACTGGCCAGCGGTGAGTTTCTTTACCAGAGACCCAGACCTGCTGGTATTCTGTTGCAAAACACCACCAAAGAGTACATTCCTACAAAATGCCACTGAAATATATGATTCTTGATGTGTTTAAACCTATCTATCTATCTATCTACCTATCTGTCCTCTACTATCTATAAATATATTATTGTTTTATTTTTGTTCCAGAGAGGAGGTAATATAACTTACATAAATATGTAAAATCACAATGTAATAAAGTAAAATTAAAGAATACATGGTTCAGGGAATAGAACAAAGGTAAAATAGCAGTAGGAAAGATAAGATGGAGGCAGAAGTGAGATTGGTACATACAATGTCTTCCCTCGGGGACTTTACTTTTGCTGGAGTGTTTAGTGAACATTCTCAGAAGCAAGTGGAAAAGGGGTGTTTCAAGCTATTTTTTATTCACAACATCCATAATAATATTGATAATAATTTCTCAGGAGAAATACAACCAGGCATGGTTCTCGGACCAGAAAGAACTTTCTATTGCAGGGCTTCAAAAACAACATGGGAACTTCAACCAGTGCTCACCAGTAGCTTAATACTAAAGCTCAACTCATGGAGAATAACTCTACATAATATCAACAGGCTTCTTATAAAGCCACTCTTTTTCTGGCTGCTTTGATGGATCTTCCTCAAAGGATTCAGCCGGTGAAACTCTCCCTTTCCTTGACTACTGTCACTCCTTTGGTAATCTCATCCAGCCTGGTGACTTTAAATATCATCTTTATCACTGGCTTCTCTCTTGAGCTCCGGACTCAACATTGACACTGATAGGCTCAATAAGCATCTCAAATTTAACATGCCAAAGAAGAAAAATTGGTTTGACCTCCATATCTGCTCATTCCCTAAGGTCACCTACTTGGGAAAAAGTCAGTCTATTATTTAATATGTTAAGGCCAATAACCTGAGAGTTACCTTTAATTCCTCTCTTTCTTTTATATTTCACGCTAATAATTTCTATTATGTTTTATTTCAAGATGACTTTAATTGTTTCATTTCTCACTTCTTTATTGCCATAAGCCTGGACTAAGCCATTGTGACCTCTTTTCAAGAACACTTCCACCTTTTTTCTTATTATGTTTATTCTCTACTTAGTAGTCAAGGTGACCACTTACTAAACGACTCAGATCATGTCACTACCTTGCTTCAAACTATCCACTGGCTTCCGTCAAATTTTAAGCAGACTCTAGGTTTCTTTCCATGGCCTGTATAGCCCTATCTGATAGAATCTCTGTTATTATCTCAACCTTTTCCCCAAGCTCACTTCTCAGCCATGCTGACTACTCTGCTATTTTTAGAATATGCCAAGCATGGTCCCACCTCAGGGCCTTTGAACTTACTGTTCTCTCTACTTGATATGTTCTTGCCCTAGTAAGATGCATGACTTCCATTCAGGTTTCTGATCAAAAGCCACATTTTCAGAAACGGTTTGCCTTTCTGCACACACCTCCCCTGATGCTCACACTCTCTTCTCTTACCCTGTTTTATTGCTTTTCAGAATACTTAACATTAACGGATGTGGCTTTTTAGCATATTTGTTTATTTTCTAGATTGTACACTCCTAAAGGTCAGGGATTTGTGCATTTGGTTCACTGACAAATCTCAATGACCAAAACAGTTTTTGGCCTCAATGTAGGTGCTCAATAGAAAACAAACTTGAATTAATTATTGAATGAATCAAGGAATAGATTTTTGGATTATCGAGAAGAATGGATAGTTTGTCTATCCTTTGACTAATGTTTGACAAATAATGTTTCCCTCACTTAATTTCTTATGAGTATTGATGAGCAGGGAATTTGAGGTCATTCTCCCTCAGAAGTTACTGGAGTGTAGCTTTTAAATTAAGCTATATGTCAAGGACAGGTCCACATGCTTTACCAATAAGCCACACTAGAAGTTGATTTGGCAGCAGTGCGAGAATGCACAAGACCTAATGATGACATATACCTGGATAGAAGGACAATTGGTCTCCACTTGGAGATGCACCAAGGGAGTTTGGGGTACAGAGATAAGATTCTCCTTCAAAGATGTAAATAGAGTAGAATGAGCATTTATATGACCAAATTTCAAGTCACAGAGCATGACCATGGTGATTTTAACTTAGAACATTTTCAAACACATGTAACCAAATACCTGCCTTAGACATTTAAAAACAATACACAACAATAGCAGAATTTTAAAAACAAAACTTCTGTAAATGCAAGTTAAAGTAATTGGAAAAGATACACTAAGGCATTTGATGGAGTTAATTTGTGGTAAAGAATCATTGATTATAACTCACCAAAATATGTATGGTCAGGTATGCATTTTTTGACACCATATTAAATTACTATGAACATAACACCTTAAAACAGCACCTGTTTATTAATAGAAGTTGATTGGACTCTTCTAGGTTCTATGCTTCCAGTCCTACAAAGCCAAAGTCAAGGTGTCGGCAATACTGCATTCCTTTCTGGAGGCTCTAAGGGAGAATCCATTTCCAGGCTCATTCAGGTTTTTGGCAGAATCCAGTCTCATGCTATTGTAGAACTGAAATCCCTGTTTCCTTGCTGCATATCCCGAGTTCTTTCGCAGCTTTTAGAGTCTATTCACATTCCTTGGCCTGTGTCCTCAGTAATTTTAAAGTTAGCAGTAATAGGTTGAGTCCTTTCATGCTTCCAATCTTTCCTATCCTTGAGTCACAGATCTTTTGCCTCTTTTTACTTCAGGGGGGAAAGCCTCACTGCTCTTAAAGGTTCATGGTATTCTTACTCAAATAACATATGAAAATCTCTCTACCTTAATTTTTATAAACTTAATTTCATCTGCAAAGTCGATTCGATTTTGCCATATAATGTAACATTTTCACAGGTGAAACACCAGGGGACAATGATCATGGGGTCACAATCCTGCCCACCATTGGCCATTTCCAAAAGACAATTTTAATTTTAGAACAGTTGACTGGTAGCTCTTGTTTTTGAAGACAAATTGCAATTAATATTCCAATTTGACCAGAACACTTCCAGCTTATGGGAAGACCATGGTATCACCATGTTGTCTACACATGACCTAATGTCTAGTTCTATATTCTCAGTGCTATGGAGGAGTCTCCATGACCTTCCTTGTGACCTTAGTAAAATCAAAGGGGGAGGGGATAGTCAAGTTTATTTGCTAAGTCATTTCAGGGCAAAAGCTGTGGCTCCTTTGTACACATTGCAGTGTGTATATCACACAGCTTTTCTAGGAATCCAGGAAGGAGACAGAGCTAGCCATGCCTGCTGATACTACTAAATTTTCTTATTCAAAACTTGTCTAATAAAGGAGATCTATTTGAATAAGGGAACATCTTTACTAAAAATCTATACTTTTTGACCTAAGAAAAATTATCTGAAATTTTTGTTTAGGAGCTAAGAGATGAAACTTAAAAATTGGAATTATTGGGATTCAGAACATATTGTGACATGTACCCAACTTATAACTCTATTAATTTCTCTTTTCTTTAAGAATTTACTTGACTTTCTTGACACACTTCGTTTACTTTCATACTGTGGCACATACTCAAGGCTCTACTTCACCTCTGTCAGCTTCACAAAAAAGGAAGAGGAAAACCAAGTTTTAGGCATTTATGTGTATCAAAGATATTGAAAGAGTAACTATGTAGCATTTCATAATGTCCTTCTTTCTTTCCTTCCTTCCTCCCTTCCTTCTTTCTTCCTTTCCTTCCTTCCTAACTGACTGCTTTCTTTTCTTCTCTCTTTTCTTCCTTCATCAAATATTCATTAAACACATTATATAAGAATTGTGCTGGTTTCTAAAAGTACCCATATGAAGAAGACATAGTTCTTGTCCTCAAAGTGTTCAGAGTCTAGAGGCAATGTCAGGTGTAACTCTGGAGCACAACAGCAAGAACACCTCAGTGTATCAGGAGACGATAAGAGGAGGAAGAAAGGTTTGAACAGTATTTCAAAAATGAATGGAGGCAATGGCATAGGTAGTCCAACAAAACAACATCATGGGAAAGCAAAGTGTGTTCAGGAAAATTCTTGAGTTATGAGTGGACCTTTGTGGACTGAAAAGAGTGGTACTGGTTGAGTCTGGACAGGTAGGCATGGGTCCAATTATTAAAGATGAGTGAGAATATGAAATCACAATTATTATGTAATTGAGGTTTATATTAATAACATATTAAGAAATAAAAATGGATACAATGAGCCATCAGAGAGCATGGGAAACCTTCTCAACCAGATGCATATCAGGACTCACAAGAAAAACAACATTTAAGATGTGAGAGCTGACTTGATAGCCTACTACGCTCCTAGGATTCATCTTCTCTTTGCCTTTATATATATATATATTTTTTTTTGTGTGTGTGTGTGGTATGCGGGCCTCTCACTGCCGTGGCCTCTCCCCCTGCGGAGCACAGGCTCCGGACGCGCAGGCCCAGCGGCCACGGCTCACAGGCTTAGTTGCTCCACGATATGTGGGATCCTCCAGAACCAGGGCACGAACCCGTGTCTCCTGCATCGGCAGGCAGATTCTCAACCACTGCGCCACCAGGGAAGCCCTGCCTTTATATTTTGAATTCTAGCAAGCAACTGCTGACTGGTTCTCCTTCCTGCTCATAACTTTCCTTTACTCAAGATATACTCCCTTAGATTTTATGGCTTCTGCTAAATGTATTCCATGTAGGTCTTTGGATTTCAATGGTACTCACTTGTTTCCATCTCTCTGTGTTTCCCATATTAAAAATCATCAGGAAATAGAATTGGTTAGGATTCTGTCCATGACATAAAATGCTCCTAGAGAGCAGATATCTCAGGCCATCTGCCACTGAAGTCACATGCCTGCCAGTAGATAACAGTGTTCATCAGAGTCCATAGCAGAGATATGAGAGGCTGCAGTATGGGACCACCTGCAGCAATGTTTCTCAGAAAAGCCAGCCATTGAAGGATTCAGGGCAACATTGAATAAATAGGATTAATAGGATTAGAAGTATTTGATATTTATACTGTAGGTGATAGGCATTCATACAAGGATATTAAGAAGGAGAGTGAATGTTTATGTTCATATTTTGGAAAGATAATGCAACACGGAGGTGTCTTAGGTCTGCAAAGAGGTAGAAACAGTGATAGAAGAGGAACAAGTTGGGAAACTATTGCAATAATCAAGGAAAAAATAATGTACAATGGCCTGACTGAAGTGGCAGCATTGTGAGGTGGAGGAGGAGGGAAGAGACAGGAGGTGAAGTATTTACAAGAATGTGTGCTTTGGAATCACACAGGTCTGTGTTTGAAACTATGATACTTAGTAGCCTGTGACTATTGTCATTCCACCTCTATCAGCCTCTGTTTCTGCATGAGTAGAATGAGGATAATGCTAGCAAATACTTTGTTAGACTATGATAATAATTCTCTGAGGTTAAATTGGAACATTCATGTAAAGTATTTATCAAAGAGCCTGGTATTCAGTAAGCATTCCATAATGCCAACTTATGTGTTAGAATGTTACTCTCAGACTTCATGACTTTTCTGGATGGGGATAATAATTATCGAGGTGAGAAGCATTCCCTCCTAGAATCCTGAGTCCCTGTCTGGAAAGTCTAAATTCAGATCATATGCTCTCATCATTTCTCCATATTGCTAGGGCAGATAATAAATCTACAGCAAAGGCAGGTGTAAACACATAATGGTTTGGAGTTTCATATGATTCTCTTTTTGGAAGAAGGCACTAGTTAAAAACATGGCTGAACTTCCAAAAAAATGATATTTGAAATGTCCAGATATTTTAGAGAGTTATCAATTAGGGTGTCAACATTCTTCAATGTAAAACATAATTCAAGAGCACCTCATCACAATTACAGCAATATTTAAGAAGAAAAAAGTGAATATTGACTAACTCAGCAATGAAGAGACTTTCCAAATAAGTATCATACAGCGGTATGATTTTAGGAAACTATCATACCTTGTCCCTATCATGACAATCCTCACCTTGCATTCTGTTGACAATGGTTCTAAGCAGGTTACTAAAGCAGAAATCTTGGGATAACAGAGGTGAAAGCTATGAGGAAGAGAGACTCATGTTAACGCTGATTCCTCTTGGTTGACACATTTTCTTTTCTTTCATGACTCTAAATAGAACTAGAATTTCAAAAATTCTTGCTTTTCTTTTCCCTCCACGAACTTCTTTAAAGCTAAATCTTTATCTGTTTATTCAATAACAATTTACACCCGATCCTCCCTAGCACTAGGCTAGGCACAAGACTATCCAGACATCATTATTTCTCTCCATAATTTAAAAAGTCCAATAACAACTGATTTTAGAATTTGAATCAGGTTAATAATGTAACATAAACACTAATTAATAGAAGCATTCTGCTGAAGGTGTCAGGGATGTTCTTCCACAGTCCTGAATTCTTCTAAAGAAAGAAAAACGGTAGTTTTCAATTTTGTAGCCCTTTACTATTTAGGATTTCTCTTTCTTTTACTTTCTTAAAAATATTCAGTGCCAAGTGAAACCGATATAGGTCTTTTCCTAGATACCTGTTGATGGTACTGCTTGAGAAGGCAAAAGAATTGCAGTAAATGATTATTTGGCTGAATAGTTTGAGTCTGTCATATACATGAAAGGTAGCCTCGAAGGAAGTATAGAGGCAGGAGTCAGGAAGGAAACGAAGAGGAACTGAAAGAAAGTGTCCTCTCATGGAAATAACTTCTCCATTGAGTCAGATTCTTGGGTCCCTTTTGTCATTTGTCCTCATTACATTTACGTCAAAATTGTGCTACATTAGAAATTAATCATGGTGGGTTGAAACAGTGAGAGCTACTACTGTCAGGCTGAGTTTAAATTGGACTATAAAAAATAACTAGGCATTACACTGTAGGAGGAAAATAAATTAGTTTGCAAGGGGCTTTGAATATATACATAGTTTTTTTTCCTATGTCTAATTACTGCTTTTAGGTTTAACTCTAAATTCAAAAGTATCATTACTTTTCGCAGTAGAAAATATCACCACGGCTACACATTTACTTAGTAATCATTTCTATGGAATGTTCTGCATTGTCCCAGGCACCAGAGTTGACTGGAAATGCAGAAGTGAAAAATATATAGCCCCTGCCCCCAAGGATCTCACTGATTGATTATGATCAATAAGAACTAATCTAACTTTTACATATATTTATTTTGGACTTTGAATCTAAATAATAGTATGAAATTATCCTGCAGTCAGATAATTAATAGCCTCAAGTCATTGTTGTGATGAAATAATAAATTGAAAGCCTATCAAATTATCTCTAGTAATTTCTATTCCTGAAGGGAAGAAACACAAAACTTTTCCAATAGTAGGACTGTTCCTCATGTTACTAAAATGTAGGACAGATTTTTTTCATAGTGCATCATATTGCACTGATTTATTCAATGAAGGTACAGAATATAATTGTGAAGGAAAATAATATGGACAAAATGAAGTAATGAAATTGTCTCTGTATAATTAAAATTAGCAACTTACTGTCAAAATGAAGTCTGGGCTGATATTCCAAATTAACTCATACTTAGGCTGTTTTCTTTCCCCCTCTTTCTTGGAAGAGGCCAATTAAAATGGCAGTGTCAGGGCTTCCCTGGTGGCGCAGTGGTTGAGAATCCGCCTGCCGATGCAGGAGACACGGGTTCGTGCCCTGGTCCGGGAAGATCCCACATGCCGCGGAGCAACTAAGCCCGTGAGCCATGGCCGCTAGGCCTGCGCGTCCGGAGCCTGTGCTCCGCAACGGGAGAGGCCACAGCAGTGAGAGGCCCGCATACCGCAAAAAAAAAAAAAAAAAGGCAGTGTCTGATTATGGCTGTAATGATTCAAATGTTAAGATTGGACTTTTCATGTCCACACTGAATCTCATTTTAGGCTGTGCCTTCAAATTAAGCTGGTATAGTATTCTAAGCCAGATGTTTGTGGGAAAACTTTGTCCCAATTATGGATAGGTTTCAAGCAAAAAGTTTTCTTGGGCCTGCGTTGTTGAGCTAAGAGCCTCAATTCTCCCCAACCTTTATACATGTTTCAGCACTGCCATGAGCCAGAATGTGTAGCCATTCAGAATTTTTTTTTCTATTTACTATGAGTAGCTGTTCTTAAGCTGCATCCGTCAAATAACTATTTATAAACAGATCAGTTCTCATTCCCTCCTCATAATAGCAGATCTTCCTATGAAGAACGTCTACTAAATTCAAGTCTCCTTACAGACAGAAGAGGGAATTCAAAACATACATTTGTAAGTCATACATTTCAGTCAGCTTGGCAAACATTTAACAAAACTACTGCAAGTACAATTATTTTTTATAATGACTACTTCTTTCCTTCTTTCTTTTAGTCACAAGTTGATTGTGATTCTATAATAATATTTTAAACAGCAGTGTAGTTCTTTTGAGAAAAAGAAAGGGGTAAGTGAACACTTTTTAGTGGATATATAAAGAAGAACTTAAGCTGTAAAAACCAGAGATAAACAAGGTTCAGAATATGTGAAGCATTACCTGGGGCCTATTTGAAAGATTTAAAAATGTGGCAGAATTACCCAAATCCAGAACAATAGGGTGCTTCAACAATCAATAAGAGGGATCCAGCAGTGGAAAAAATGAACATGAAAAAAAGTATTGGAAAATTAAGACCATGAAGAAAGAAACTGACATTGTTTAACCTAGAAAAGAAATGGTTTGAGGGAAACAATAGAAATTTCATCATATGAAAACTTATTTTATAGATGATGGGGTCCAGATGTTTCCCTGTCTCCTTAGCTAATATGGTATTATGTGACAACAGAAATTTTAGGTTAATTATTGTGACTATACAGGCTGAGAAACTCTGAAATTGTTTATCAAGAGATGTGTATAGGAAGATTTATTCAGCCATGCAAATTGACATGGGGCCAGGTACCCACAGGGCCCTATTAAAATTAACCTTCAAACAAGAAGCTGAAGTTTTGATGGCCTCAAGAATCACAGACATGTGCATATATGTAAAATAAACAAATTTTAAAAAGAAATTTGATATCTGTCTCTTTGAGATTGTTCAGGATACTCATCTTACCTTAACTATATCTGAAAAGGGTCACTTTTCTTACGCATATATTTTTATGTTTTGCAGTGGTTTCAACTGAACACCTCCATAACCTAGATATCTAGGAACAGATTTCCATTTGGTATATCTAGGTAGAGACATTTTCATAGTAAAAGTAGGAAATGAACTCATTACATTTAGAGTAGTAAGAGTTTCTCAAGAATGCATGATCACTGAAATATACAGGATAAACTCACTATTGCTAACTTAAGGTGAAAGTTAGAGATTTTGAGGCACTCATCACTTCCTTTTACATGGAATGGCTCCTTTGATATTAAAAGAGAAAATTAAAATGAAACAAGATAGTAATCCACAAGAAGCAACTTGGACAGGATAGATGATTTAAATTGTTAATTTTTTCACCTGAATGAGATGATGAATATAAGTATTTTATTCTTTAATATTTAGAAAGAGATATAACACTCAAAATCACAATATAACATGTACAATCAGAAGTAAATATTATAGGTACTAATTATTTATATCAAAAATAACACTGAAGAGATCCATTTTTGGCTTCATAGAGTAAGTCCATTATAGCCCATCTATTCCATCAAAAGAAACCTTTAGACAAAATATTTTTAAAAACTAACAACAGCTACCTGAAGATACCAAATAAGTAAATAACAAAGTGAAACTTTTGGGTGGGGTACAAAATTTAAAGAAGCAAATGAGTCTCCCCCTATTTTCTTTTTACTCATGACTAAAACTAAAGAAACCAAGGACAATATAAGCAGGATAAAGGGCCCCAGTGGACCACAAGTTATAGGTGAATCCCTAAGGTATAAGATTCAGAGAAGAGGATATGTGAATTCTGGTATGACCATGTACAACTCTCAACTTAACCCATGCACTATGAATCATAAAGGTTTTGAAAACTGAACTGAGATTTCAGTCATCCCCACAAGGCTCAGAAGGACCCTCAACTATGAATGCATGGATAGGAACCAAATCAGCATAGCAAAGACTTAGAGAATGAAATTGAGATTTGAACTGCAATAGCTCAAAGGAGAAGGGACACAATCTCAGTCTGAAAAAAATCAGTCTGATTTAGTATTGATTAATGCGTAAAATAAAAATGTCTACAATCCCCAGAGGATTATAACAAGATACAACATAGCATTTGTGATGTCCACAATATAATCCAATGTTACCTGCCATGCAAGGTATAAGAAAAGATAACTCATAAACTAAAGTTATGAGGCAGAGTTTTTACAACAGCTATTATAATTATACATCATGAGATAAAGGAAAAACAAATGAGTGAACACATAGGCATATTTAGCACAAACATAAAAACTATAAACATAAACCAAATGGAAATTTTAGAATTGAAAAATAAAATATTTTTAACTAAACCTCAGTACAGAATGGAGATGGTAGGTAAATGAGGAAACTGAAGATAGAGTAGTAAAAATGATCGCATCTGAAAAGCAGAGAGAAAAAAAAAATTTAGTTGAACATAGCCTCAAGAACTTGTGGAACAATAGCAAAAGGTCTAAAAAATATATCTGTGGAGTCCCAGAAGGAACTCTGAGAAGAGTAAGTTTGAAGACAGATTGACAGGAGAAAATCAAACAAAATTTTAATAACATGTACACATGGTCTTCCAGGACCCAGACCCAGGAAGACTGAGTAACTCACCAAAATGACAGAAATCATCATCTTCAGCTACAAAACAAAACAGGACATTGGAGTAGTGGTTTCGTACTTCAAAGGGGAGTAAGGCAATTCACAAGGAGATGGAAAAGCAAATGTTTGGTAAACAAATGTTTGCTGGGCCCTGCAGAGACAACGGGATACAGGGTGGACTCTGATCTCAAGACCCTGTTGAGTTTCCCCCACCATATCTAGCCCACATTCTTTGCAGCATCATGGGGTATAGCTCTATTCTGGAAAAAGGCCCTTTATCTAAATTCTTTTAGGCAGTTAAGGGGGAGGTAAGAAAACTTCTGCAGTCTTCTCTTTCTTAAAACTATAAACAGTCAAATTAATCCTCATGCTAAAGAGACACATTTTGGTGTGGCAAATTTCACCCCCATACAATTGCAAAGAGCCTTGAGGAAACTTCCAGGAGTGATGGAAATACTCATTATCTTGCTTGTTGTGATGGTTTCATGGCTGTATACATATGTCAAAATGTATTAAATGATAGTTTTATATATGTGCAATTTGTATTTATGCCTCAATAGCAATTTTAAAAAATTAACATTGGTTTGATGAAATAAATTGATGATTAGGCTTCAAGTTTGATTGAGCAGTAATGATTATCAGAATACCAATTGAGCAATATTTGGGCTAAAATAAATTATTAAAATAATTCATGAAATCAATATTGATTTAAGTGAGATTTTTTTCAACTACTTACAGGGTACTAGCTTTTGGAATAGCTAAACAAATGAAAAATTACCCTTATATGTTGTTTGCTGCTTCTGAGACACCTATTATGTATGGACAAATACTATATATATACCTAATAGGAACATTAAGTCATGGTGTAACACAATATTGTTTAGGTATAAGTTTTGGACAGAGGATCAATTCTAGAATAGGTTAGAAGTAGTTGTAGTTCAGTGGAAAGATAAAATAAAAAGTAGGGTTTTGAATTCTGGCTCTACAAGGGACCAATTAGGTATAATTTTGTGACAATTTTGGTCTTACATTTCTCATCTGTACTATTGGGATAATCTTATCTCACAGTTTTATTGGAAAGACATATAATTATTGCAATTTCCATGATATCATCTGAAGAATGATATAGATTTTTATCTCTCCATCATTTGAGTTTCCTTGGGCTCAGAAATGTCTAGCTATTCAAGTGCCAGATCTCCTCCTTTAACATATCTTACCAAATCTATAGTTCAGAGACATTATTACAACAGATAAAAAAGATTCTGTGGCAGTCAGGACTGCATTAGAGCATTTGGAATTTAGGATGGAAGAGGTGCCATCAGAAAAAAATGAGGTGCATTAGAACACGATGCTGTAATGATAGGAACTACTTAAAATGAGCTTCACCTTCCTTTTGATTTGGGTAATTTCACATCCAGCTTTTTTTAGTCACCTTGGTCTTGCTAATACTATGTTCAACAGTACAGATAGAAAAGGGAAAAGTATGCTAAACAATCAGATTCTTTATATTCAAGTTACTAAGGGTTTAAATAAATGCATGGAAATTTCTAAATCCTTAGTAACTGAACCCAGAGAATAAACTATTGCTATTGTTGTGATTACATTTTATTTTGGAAGGTTGACATCTGATAGAAAAAAACCTTGAAATAACTACTTGATACCTCTACATTAGGTATAATTATATTATATATATTCTAGATAGAGGGATAAATACATACATAATACACACATACATACATACATAGATGAGAGTGATTTCTCCTCCAATATTTACTGAGCACAGTCTATATGCTTAAAATATGCTTACACTAAGATTAAAATTGTTAAGAATAATGCCCAGGAGTTTTGTTGATTTGTCTTATAAACCAAACTGTCATTTTTAAAATTGCCTATAAATAGATATTTGGAGCTTAGTTGTTAGTTTCGTCAATATTGTTTACAAAAGATCTGTCACTTGTTATTTGGTAAAATTTCAGTATCCTTTCTAGTGACAAGAGAAAATGAATGAAGGCAGTCTATAAGATGGCTGCTAAAGTATTTTACATCTAAAGAATTCTGTGCTTCTACAAAATCAATTTCTTTCTAATCCTTGGCATAAAATACTGGAGTACAAGAGAATTTTTAATATCAAAGTCTACAATTAAGGTAACTATAAGGAGAAGAATAATAAATAGAGCTAAACTACGTGTTACTGCTACCTTCTTATCTGGGCAGTAATGGCATGCATCAGGACTATCTGGTTCCTGCAGTACCACTCACTCTACATACCAAGTGGCTTGCTTAGAGATACATTGGCCTCATTCTCTTTCCAACACCATCAAAGAATTGCAACCCCAGTGATGAATACTTAATGCAGTGCCTACAACCCCTGTGACAATGGCAGATCTAGCAAAAAAGCAGGAGTAGAGTCTCAGGTGACATTGAGTGTCTGACAACTGACATTTACAACAATGTTAATGATTCACAGTTTTCAGATCTACACAATCATGAGAGCCTCCAGTGATGCTGCCACCTGCATGATTCATATGCTGTCTTCCCCAGCACTATACGGGGAGAATGGAGCTTCACATTGCTGGAGAATTAGGGACCACTTCACTCCACCATACTCCTGTGACTGACAGTTGTTGATATGAAATTGGGTAGCAATAACTCATTTGCAGAAATTCCACTTTGTATCTTAAGTTAGAATGCAGTAGAAGGCAAATTTTTTTTTGTTGTTGTTTTAAGAAATAGAGTACAGAAAGTAATAGAAATCAACGCAATAATCTCTGGGATGTCTGACATTTCAGTAATGTTATTCTCATAGGAAACTATTGCTCAGTGTTGACAACAGTTCTTGGATTTTGCTTGACCCCCCAATTCTTGCTTCTAATCAGAGGCAACACTAGCTTATTATCAAGACTTATCTTTGTCTCTGAGTTTTTAGTGAGGGCAACTTGCAGGGATCTCGACAGGTCCTAGTTTAATAATCATATTAAAATTCTTGGATTTTGTACATTGCAGGTATGTTCCAATTATAAAATTAAGATTCCTAAGTGATAACTTTACTAAATGTATTATTCATGTGATTTATGTCTATTTCAGACTAACATGAATATTTAAAAATTAAAAGTAAAACCACTAACAACATAAGCTTCACTGTATTTTCATGATGCCAATAGAATATTGGTAAATATGCATTCTTAATAATAAAAGTAACAATAAGCAACATTTAGAAAATTACTATTATATGTTATGCAGTTTGCATGTCTTTTCTCTAATTTTTGCAATGACCTTTTAAGATAAGTGCTATCATCCTTATTTTACAGATGAAGAAATTAAAGCTGAGAAAAGCTAAGTAACTTGCTAAGTCCATATAGCTAGATGGCTGTGGAATCAGGACTCATACCTAGTTTTATTTCATTCCAAGTCCATCCTTTGTGAATTATGCTACATCCTGTGTTTCCCTCTTAAATATATAGAGAATATAAGGTGAAATATTAGTAGCACATTATATGTTTATATATATAATATATATAGAAAAGCATATGTTTTCACATGTAAAATCTGTTCTGTTCCAGCATGTAATATGGATATATTGCAAATTAAAATGTGACAAGGGTGCTTATTGAAATTTAAACCTAAACATTGTCATTTTTATGTATACGTAATAGAAAGTGTAATACTTACAAATCTATCACATAATATATGCTAACTTTGCATGGAGATTAACTAGTAACCATATTAACACATAAGCTACATGCTGTATATGCACTTTTATTAACTGCTTGTTTGACATTTATGCCTTGGAGACACCCAGAATCAAAGTCACTTATAATTTTATTTGGCTTACTTTTTTTTCTATAGCTTCTTTTTTTAAAAATTTAATTATTTTTTTTTATTTTTGGCTGTGTTGGGTCTTTGTTGCTGCATGCAGGCTTTCTCTAGTTGTGGTGAGAGGGGGCTACTCTTCGTTCCAGTGCGTGGGCTTCTCACTGCAGTGGCTTCTCTTGTTGAGGAGCGTGAGGTCTAGGTGTGCAGGCTTCAGTAGTTGTGGCACGTGGGCTCAGTAGTTGTGGCTTGCCGGCTCTAGAGCACAGGCTCAGTAGTTGTGGCGCAGGGGCTTAGTTGCTCTGCGGTATGTGGGATCTTCCCAAACCAGGGCTCGAAGCTGTGCCCTGGTTCGAGGTTCTTAACCACTGCACCACTGGGGAAGTCCTATTTGGCTTACTTTTGATATAAATAAGAATGATAGCATTCAGATAAGAGTTATATTTCTATTGCAATAAAATGTTTTAGAACTTCCAAATATTCATTAAGGTTAAACCAGATGTTTCACTTGTATCAGTTTCTTGGTCAAATGAACACAACTTTTAGTATTTCAACATCTAAGTTCTGTTTCACAGAACATAACCAGGTCATTTGTGCTTTGTGTGAAGGCTGATCAAAATTTGAAACCACTGAGTAGTACTTAGATTATTTTGACACGGTGTATATGCTGTTCCTTGCTGGATGAAGTAGTGAGAAATACATTTCTATTCTATAGGTCCAATTTCCCCTCCAAGAAGAAAGCACATGGTATCAGGATTACTAAATCAAGTGGGCCCCCTTTTCTTAAACTTTATTAGTGAGTAAAAAATTATACCATTTATTATTTTGCATTATATATGAACCATGATTTTATTGCTTTCTTATATATATTTTTCCTTTAAAATTTCTATTTATTTCCTAATGGGATGACAATAACTTTTATCATAATTTTGAATTTCTAACTTATCAATTATTCTATATTTTGTATATTCTCTTTTTATCTGGAATCTTTTCCCACTATTTTTTTTGGTTTTCTTGTTTCAATCTGAACTCTTTTTTTTTTTCCTCTCTAGGCCTACAACACACTTGACATGGTGGAAATGTACTGTTTCCTAGGCCACATATCTTCCTATGTTTCCATATGTCTTTCCTTTTTGATGAAGTTCAGTTTCAACAAACTTTTCAAATTACTTGAAAAGAAAGTCTTTATATGTCTAAAAATGTCCTGATTGTCATCTTACAAAAATATGATGTATTGCTGGCTATCAAATGCTATGTTCAAATTCATTTTACTTTAAAATTTTATAAAACTTGCTTCACAATCCGTTACAACCCAAAGTTGTGATTGAAAAGCTCATGCTGTTTGATTGTTTTTTCTTGAAATTAATGTCTCCTCTCTTCAATAAGACAATAACTCCAACTATGGATCTTTTCTTTTATATTTTGGTGGGCTTTGGTGGGCACGTGGTAGACGTTTCCACACTGGAGCTGTGTCCGTAGCTCTTGGAAAGGGCTCCTTCTGTTCAACGATCATTCCTTTTTATGATATTCTTTTTGCTCTATGGATATGAGAACCTCTAAAACTGCCTTCATATAGTCACACAAGTTTTATATATATATTTTTTTTTTTTTTTTTTTTTTTTCTGTACGCAGGCCTCTCACTGCTGTGGCCTCTCCCGTTGCGGAGCACAGGCTCCAGATGCTCAGGCTCAGTGGCCATGGCTCACGGGCCCAGCCGCTCCGCAGCATGTGGGATCTTCCCGGACCGGGGCACAAACTCGTGTCCCCCGCATCCGCAGACGGACTCTCAACCACTGCGTCACCAGGGAAGCCCACACAAGTTATTTTTAAAGTTCTTTTCTATTTTCTGATTTCAGAATAAACTTTTATTCTTCAGAGTTCACTTTTTCTGCTTATTCGTAGAAATACATATCTGGAAATTCTTGGCAGTTCATTTGTATTTAAGGTTTAAGGACTGGGTAGCTCATGTGAGTTTCCTCTACTATTTTGTAAGTAAATAAATTCTGTAACATTCATCTCCCATGAGTGGGAAGTATGCCTGGAATGGAGTATCAGCCTCAGGCTTTGCTTGGATTTGAGTAAGCAAGGAACTGGCTTTCAGATCCAAACACCTATATTTCAATTTGAAGAAGGCTTTGCACTTGGGGAAACAGCACCTATACTAAAATGATAAATTTACTTATATATTTACTGTTTTATGATCTACCTGGAGGCTGATGCCAACCTGCTTCCTCTGTGAATAGAGATAAGAAAGTAGGAACATACTAATTCATCCATATGCAGATCTTAAACCGTTCCCCTTTTCAGCTCCATTTTTCACTCCTGTTCTTCGTCATATCTACAAGCTCAGTGCTTGAAGCCCCTCTGGGGTTCTGACAGAAATGTAAACTTGTCAGAGTACATTCTGGATTGTGGTTTCTTATGATCTCCACCTTTTAACTTGTCTAAGAATAAACTGGAAGCTCTCATCTACCTATAAATACCTCTTACAGGTTCTATTTACAGTTATGGGGTTATCTTATTTTTGCACTTTAGTACTTGCATTTCATTGGAGTGGTTTGAAGGATGAGAAGCAAACATTTCTGTTCAGTCATTTTGAATTAGAAGGTGTTGTTTTACAATGTCAAGTGATACATTTAAACAATTTTTGAAATTTTAGATGCCATCTCCCAAATTACCCAATGTGTCAAATGAGGAAGTTCACATCCCTACGCTTTGTCGCAGCTCTCTTCTCCCTCCTTTATCTCAATTTCTCTGAGTTGTTTCATAATGTTTACATCGCCAAATGTATAACTTCTATAGTCCTACATTTTTGCATGTTTTTACTATTTTGTGCTTGGTATATATAATGATTCCAAAAGATGAAAACCAGAAAATGGTGTTTATAAATTATATAATGCAAATCTTGATATTCAAGGAATTTTCTAAGACAAATATGAAATGACAATGATAAATTATCTCTTATTTTCTCAAGTAGTCTTCATTATTTTTTTAACTACTTTATTGGAGTATAATTGCTTTACAATGGTGTGTTAGTTTCTGCTTTATAACAAAGTGAATCAGCTATATATATATATATATATATATACATATATCCCCATATCTCCTCCTTCTTGCGTCTCCCTCCCACCCTCCCTATCCCACCCCTCTAGGTGGTCACAAAGCACTGAGCTGATCTCCCTGTGCTATGTGGCTGCTTCCCACTAGCTATCTATTTTACATTTGGTAGTGTATATATGTCCATACCACGGGGAGGGTGAAGGGTAAGCTGGGAGGAAGTGAGAGAGTCTTCATTATTTTAATTAAAATAAGAAGTTGGTGTTATATGAGGAAGTTAATCAATATAAATTTTGCATTGTTATTGGTCAAGTTCCATTGCTAATACCCACACATAGAGACTTCTTTTCTGACACTTTTCTCCTCAAACATCCTGCATGAAATTCTTCCATGGCTTTGACAGCTTTGTCTTCTCCTGATTATTATTACAGGACCTTCTGGTTGCTTATCTCTCAGCCTTATTCACTTCCTTAGCACACACTTTTTATGTATTAATAACTCAAATTCTATACGTGGAATGCTTTTGTGTGTTTTTCTCTCCCACTGGTTTGACATCTAAGAGCCAAATCTGCATTTTGAAACTTGAGAACTCTTATCTCTTGAGCTTCTGATTTGTACTTTTTATTGCCCGTTGAACATTTTTACATACATGTGCAATGGACAACCAAATAGGATTGTCACTTTCATTCCTACCTCCACACTGACAGCCCTTCTCTCTTGGGTGTCTCCTGTTTCATTTATTACATCACCTTTTACCATCTTCCAGGACAGAAACTTACCCTTCCTACTCACTTCTCATTAGAATCGCCTAGTTTGCCATAGTGTTTCTTTGATCCATCTCTTCTTGTCCGTTTTTTTTTTTTTTTTTTTTTTTTTTACTGGATATCCACATTTAGCCCACATCATCTTTTGCCTGTTAATGCAACAACCTCCAAACTGTTTTTTCTAGCTTCTGTCACAGTCTCTCCCAATGTATTCTTTATACTACCATCAGAGTTAGCTTTTCAGACCAGAGCATATTTCTACTCTTGGTTCCAAAACATTCAAGTGTCCCTCATGCCCTCAGAATGAAGTCCAACAATTTTATCTTAGCGCATAAGAACTCCCATGATCCTACAGGTTTCATTTCTACATCTGCATCTTTCTCATGCAGCCAGTTTTCTAGTCATTGGCTTGTCTGTTTGAAGTATCTTCTTACACACTGTCTGCCTTTCAAAGTCCCAGCTCAACCTGGTCTCATCCCATAAAGCTTTCCCTGATACATCTTGATTGAGATTTATCTGGCCCTTTCTCATTTCATGTTTAATTTTGTATCTCTAGGGCACTAATTCTCAAGTAGAAATAATATTGCTCCCCCATAGAATATTTGTTAATGTCTGGAGATATTTTTTGATTGTCATGATTCAGAGAGAAGTGGAAAGAGGAATACTTCTGGTAACTAGAGGGTAGAGACAAGGGATACTGCTAAACATCCCATCAAGCATGGGTCAGCTCCCCACAATAAAATGTAAATAACACTGAAGCTGAGGAACATTATTTACTATAACACTTGTTATATTCTTTTTCAACTATAATTACTTATGGCATACTTAAATCTTTTACTAAAATATAAGCAACATTTATAACAAGGACTGAGTCATACTCTCTTTAACTTCCCTTATTGCTTAAGCATAATGATTTTTTTTAAAAAAATGGAACTTAACAAATGCTTGTTGAATTGAAATGTGGACCTCTGAAAACTGCTCCAACCTCTCCGATATTCATATAATTTTCTGATTAGGTACATCTCTCTTCTCACAGGATCTTTGCTTATTTTATACTTTCATTTTTCATTTACTCAATTAATTTTGTTTTATACTGCAAGCTCCTTAAGGACCAGGGCAATATGTCTTCAACAGGGTAACTGTTGAGCCTAGGACAGTGTCTGGAGGAGGTGCTTGATAAATGATGCAAAACAATTGAATAGCACAATTGTGGAAAACAGCTTTTTTTTTTTCTCCTCCCGGACCAGGGCACGAACCCATGTCCCCTGCATCGGCAGGCAGACTCTCAACCACTGCGCCACCAGGGAAGCCCAACAATTTCTGTTGTACACGGATTTTTCTCTGTGAGGAAGGTTACAACCTTAGGCATCAACTTAAGCTGCTGCATATATTTAGTAGCATCAGAGAAAGCATACAACCCATCCGGTGGAACCAGGTATTCTGGAACTAGGTATTAGTGATTATAGTTATTAGGTTTGTTAGCACTCTGACAAGGAATGTCTTACTTCAGTGTTTCTCAAGCTGTGCTTGGTGGACTACCTGCGTCAGAATAACCAAAGGGTGTTATATGAGAAATAACAACTTAAAAACTCTGGCACTAAAGGCCAGAAATCAGTATTTTTAATAATCTCTTTGCTGATGCTTATGCACACTAATACTTAAGAACCTTGACTTTCTTGTATTTTCTACTTGACGTAAACAAGACGCTCCTTTCTCTTCTCACTTATGTCATTTTCATAACAATGTCAATATTAACTAATATGTAGTGAACACTTCTTATACACCAAATATTGCATTAACCACATAATCTGTTTTATACCACTTTATCCGTACAACCAACATATGATATAGATTCAATTATTATATCTATTTCAAAGATATAGGAATCCAGGTACAGAGAGGTTACTTTATCAGCCTAATGTCACTTATAGAGTAAGTTCCAGATCTCGCTTCAAAACTCACGTTCTTAAACACAATCCTTTCTTGCATCTGTATCTTTTGAAGATAACATTTTTTTTAGTTGATCATGAAGTGTTCCCCAGTCTGAGACTTCCATTTAGTTTCAGACACTCAAATATATTCAGCGTGGCTTTATTATTTGAGACTAAAAAGTTTAGTGGATTTTCCAAAAGATGTTCCATCTAGAGGGCTGGGTTAAGCTCTTATGTTTCAATATCCTTAATTGATGAAGATTTTCAAAGTGTATTCCTTTCAACACATGATGGAATCATTAGTAAATATAGATTTAGGACTGCTGTGAAAAGTTAGGCTAAATTGCCAATCACAGTTAGCAGTTTGAAGAAAACCTGAAAAATAAAAGCCTTTTAGACCTTACTACCAGGGTGACATGAACTGGCAAGGCTGTTATCACCTAATAATGCATTTCTAGGTGAGCTAAGTTTTCCAAAGGCCATTGTGTCCTGTGGTGATGATGGCTTGTAGTTGCACAGCCCACTGGGCAGCCTTGAGAGAAATTGTCCCAGAGCATGTATAGAGCAACACAATTAATGTGCTTGTTCCTGGGAAAAGCAGGGGAAATAAAACCTTTGATGGTCTCATTTAAGAAATATTTTTTCCCTTGGCTAAATATCCCCCCCAAAGCCTCTTTCACTGCTTATAAAATGCAAGAGCTACTTCTCTGACAAATACCTGGCCCTGCAGTAAAGCAGGAGGCTCTTGGTTGAAGGGAGGGGAAGAGAGCAGATACAGATGATGTCACCCTCTATCCCTACCACCTGTTTATTGACTTGGAAACACAAGCTTGTTTGTCTTTATCATTGCCCAAACTGTTCTTCATCTAGTATTTTTCTTGGCTGCCTCATTCTACTATCTCCTCACTGCATAGTGTATGATTGTAACTGGAATTCCGATGGCTCTCGTTTTACGTCCAAACAGTTCTAGTTTCCCCTTACCATATGGTCATCCTGATGTTACCATTTGCCTCAATCATCCTTTTTGTAGCTGCTTGAACATCTTAATTGATCTCATGAGCTATGTTAGGGATTTATAAC
Source organism: Kogia breviceps (assembly GCF_026419965.1). NCBI lineage: Eukaryota > Metazoa > Chordata > Mammalia > Artiodactyla > Physeteridae > Kogia > Kogia breviceps. The sequence goes on along the minus strand of NC_081311.1, from coordinate 117,309,153 downwards.
AGACATCAGTATAATTCATCTCACACACACAGACCAGATCTTTTTTTTTTGATTGGATATGTGTTACACATACCTAGATATTTACAATTCTCTAAAAACCTAGGTTTCACCTTAGTGATAAATTAGTTTTCAAGGGCTACAGCTCACCAGAGGAAACAATTACCTGTGTAGGCTTGTCTGATATGGTATTTTCCATTTCCCTGAATTGTTTGGTATATCACAACATACTTTAGCTCTTTATTCCTGTTTAAACACAGTGGTAAATATACTTAGTTTTAAAAGTTTTCTGGAATAAACTGTGAATTCTTATTTTACTAGGTACCTACATTGTTCTTCCTACTTTCTCATTCATTCATTTTTATTATCACTAAGACACTCAGAATCAATATATGTTTATGAAAGTTTTGAATCCTCAGGACACAAAAATTTGCATTTAATCTCTCCACATTTATCAATGATTTCACATCTCTTCTAAAGCCTGCCCTTCATTCAATTACTCCTCTCCTATCAAAGTAAGTTCTCCAAGGAGGATTTCTATAACTATGTAAACACACCCCTGATCCTGCCACACACAGGCCCCCTTATAAACCTGGTAGGGTGAAAGCTAATACTATAGACTGAAAGGATAATCTGCAAAATTTCCTGTCTGGTGTCTTTTAGGCCCTGACAAGTGGGTGTCAATCTAAGTCACTTTTTCAGAAGAAAGATGATTTACTAAGTTTATTTTTAGTACCTTGGTATTGGGCCTATTTTCAGAAAAATTATCAAGTGAACAGGTTCAATCTTTCATACTGTTAGCTCCTCTTCTATGCCTCCTAATCCTTTATCCTATGTTAAAGCAGGGATTAACCCCGTGTTTCAACTTTCTTAAGTAGTACACCACACATATAATCCAGATCATGTACCTTATCCAGATGCATTTATTTTTGAAAATTGACTTATAATTGTGCAACAAGAGTATTTATACTTAGGCAGAATTGTGAAGAAATTCTGATGATTTTTTTTGGTGGCCCCACTGGGTGATGATCTGGTCTCTTAAAATCACATTTCTAAAGTTACATCTCTTTTGTATAATACTTTGCAGAGTATCAGACAGACTTCTCAACTCTACCTAGGAGGAGAGCTGCTGGGTCTTTTACAATCTGAAGCCAGATCCCTCCAAGGAGAAAAGACAACACTGAATGTCCTAAATAAATAATATCAAAATGAATCTGAGGCAGCATGAGGCCCAGAGTTTTTGTTCATGGTGTTAGTCCATTGGGGAATTGCAGTGAATACATCCCTTTCAATAGGCAATAGTGGGGGCTTCTCTGGTGGCGCAGTAGTTGAGAATCCACCTGCCGATGCAGGTGGACACGGGTTTGTGACCCGGTCCGGGAAGATCCCACATGCCGCGGAGCGGCTGGGCCCGTGAGCTATGGCCGCTGAGCCTGTGCGTCCGGAGCCTGTGCTCTGCAACGGGAGAGGCCACAACAGTGAGAGGCCCGCATACCGTAAAAAAAAAAAAAAAAAAGGCAATAGTCCAGAGAAGCCTATTTAATATACCTGTGAAATTTTACTCAGAAAATCCAGGGAACCAAAAATCACACCTTTTGCATGCCATGATTTACTTATATATGTGACTTGACATATTTCATTTAGGTGGCTTAACTTGAATAAATGAGTATAAGCACGTCCTGGAACGTATACTTGACTGTATGACTTTGCATGCAGGTTACTTAGCCTATCTGTGCCTCAGTTTCTTAACTTGTGAAATAGGAATATTTACAATTCCCTTATAATGGTGTTGTGAGATGGATGGAAGGCACCCATTATAACTAGGCTTACATCCAGACTGTAGATTCACAGAGGACCACCAGATCAGTTCTATTATTTTGGGGGAGCAGAATTGTTTAGGCAACATGTCTCAAATTCTAATTTTACCACTTACTAATTCTGTATTTATGGGAAAACCACTAAACTTCTCAGTTTCCACTTCTTTAAAATGGGGTTAATGATATCAATTTTGGAAGGTTTTCACAACTAAATGGCATAATAAATGTGCATAGCACAGTGATGGGTAAAGTGGGCTTTTACCAGGTGCTACTTTCTTTTCTGATATGGATGTGTGTGGCAAGAATGAATCTTTCTCCAAACTCACATTAAATCCACAGACAGTTCCAGAATGCCCAAGGATAATGATATTGCTATGGGCACAATTCTTATAAAATAAAAACAACTGAATTGAAAATTACAGAACAGAATAAATGGCCTAGAATTAAGACAGATTAAATATAAGCAGAGATTTGAATGAGAAACTTACAGTAGAACATTTGAGAAATCAGTGTGAAAGATGCCAAGGGCAAAGAATGAGAAAAAGGGTGCATTAAAATATGCATAGAGAGATAAAAATAAGGAAAAGATATGTGCTGTTAGAAGGTGAGGGAGGTGTTTCATGCTAAATTTAAGGTCCTGTAAAAAATCTTTTGAAGACTACAAAGAAGGTTTACACATAGATCCTACTTTTAATAATCTTAAAGGCAGTAGTTTGAGAGTAGGATTGGGAATTATTCCCAATGGTGGGCTTGTTTTAAAGACTGGATTAACTAAGTGGTGAATGTTATTAAATGATGTGACACTGGGCAGGGAAGACACATAAGATGATCTTGAGTCAGGATAGAGATAAAAACTGACTTGACGAACAATGTCCTCAAGGATACCCAGAAGGCATGTTGATGACAAAAACAAAAACAAAAAGATGGAGACAAAGAACTCAAGATTTTAAATAAATACAAAGGAAAAATGATTGGGTAGCAGCAGTAGCCATTCCCACAGAGTTGATAATTGAAGCTGGGCCTGGATTAGATTGCCAAGGGCTAGAATAAAGAAGAGGACTTCAAGGATGAAATCCTCATGTGTAGGCCAGTGCAGACTGCAGAGATAGAGTCATTTTTGTTCTGTGAAGCAGATGGAGATGGCCAGTGAGCCTGGGTTTTATCTGTGGCTGTTGCTTTAGCACAGGTATTTGTTGGTGGTCAGTTAGAAACCTATTTGCCTAATAACCCTACACCTTCCTGCCATATGAGAGAAGAAAATATATTATTTCCTAAGATGGTTCAGGGTATTGGGCAGTTAGCATTTTCCTTTTTGTAGTTACCTGATTCATAAGGCCTTATCCTTCACTGAAAGAGCCTTTGCCTTGGACCCACTACCATTTATCAGTAAAGAACAGGTTCTTCTGCTAGGAAGGAGATCTAGATGAGGAAACTTGTCAAGATGGGGTTAGATTCCCCCGTTTAATCCTTATTATACACATTTTTAGCATGACACCCCATCCAAAGTCTATTCAAATATATTTTGAGTTTAAAGTATTTATTAATTACTACATTTCCTCATATTGATGCTTAAACAGTAAACTTACAACTTCTATCATAATTCAGCTACACAGAAATGTTCTCAAATATTAAAGTTGGGATTTTGGGGGTCTTATATTAGTTATCTAACATTTTCTTAAGTTAGTGCAGAAGTGGACCACTAGTTTGTTCAGAACTATTTCCTGGAGGGAAACCATGCTGCTCAAGATTTCATCATAGTTGAAGAAATTCTACATGTTATTTTAAAACTTTTTCTTTAGTTTGAGTTACTGCTTAAAAAGAATAATAATAATTTATTTAATGCTTAGAAAACACTGGATATTGTGCTAAAGGCTTATCTGCATTGTCACAGATAAAAGCAATTCTGTGAGTTGTTTTACTGCTGTTATAAGATGACCATAACGAGAACAGTTTGGAGAATGAAAAAGCTAAGTTATTAACAATTATGCTGGCATGTATGGTCACCTAATTATATCCTCATCTAATTATGTAGAAACCAAAGCCCAGAGTTTGCAAAAATTGTCATAACCAGTGTAACGGACAAGATAGTGTTACCCAGTCTACGCTCTGACTGCTTGCTGCATGACAGGCCAATAATCGAGAGATGAGTTGCTGGGGCAAGGAATAACGACTTTATTCAGAAAACCAGCAAACTGAGAAGATGGTGGGCTCATGCCCCAAAGGACCATCTTGCCTGAGTTAGAATTCAGCCTCCTTTTTTACTAAAAAGGGAAGGATTAAAGTCAAACATTTCCTGGTTCCCATCAGCTTCCAGAGGGGATGCATTAATTTCTTCCTCCCTGTAGTTATTCATGAGTGGGCCTGGTCAGGATGTTTCCTGTGAGCTAAACAAAGGTATTTTAGCTTAATGCTCATTACTGGGAAGCACGGTTACCAGAAATGGGCTGTGATGTATAACTTAAGCTTACACGCAACATCCCTTTAGTGATTAACTTGTAATAGAATACAAAGTTTCTTCCCTATAACAATAATTTCATGTTTTTAGCAGTCTCCAAAATTCAGGTGTAAAGCATCTAAACAAATTTATTTTTTCTATGGCATTTACCTTTGTTTTTTTAGAACTAGTTGTAACAAAAACTTAATTCTGGAACTGAGTTATTTCCAGTTTAAAACTGGGTAATACCCACTCCATTGAGGATTTCGTCTTTGCCATCTGTTTTTTCTCCTTTTTCTACCCACTGGGATCCAGGTTCCAGGAAGATGGAGGTAGCATTCTGGCACTGTGAAAGGGTAACTTGTTAGGCCCCCACTGGATGTGCTGTTTCTTACATTCTTTGAGTCTAAGCTTATGTCTCTAGCACAGCTGCTGAGTGTAGCCCCACATCCCTCCGGGTCCCACAGAGTCCTCTGTGCCTAAAGGACTACTGTAGGAATCCTCTCCTGCTCTGGGTCTCCTTCCTGACTCTCTAGGAAGGCACTACCTGACACTCATTTTTTGTTACTTTAATAAAAATGTAGCAGATGAATTTATGTGGTATAAAGAAGGTAAAATTCCCACATCACTAATTTGCATTTCCCTTAGATCCAAATCCTTTGTATCCCACAGTATTTCTCTTCAGTTGCATTAAGAAGACCGATAGCATATGGCTTTTTGGATGTAAAGACAGGGTTAGGGTTGAACTTTTACCCATCCTGGTGTGCTCGTCTTTTATTCAGTACAAAATCAGCATCAGAAACTGTGCTTTCATCACACGACATTGCAGTATGTGGGACCCTGATAGGCTGCTCTCGGGGGTCACAGACCCAGAGATCTCTCTGCCCTCCCGTCATTGTGCCTTTACGAGGCATTACAATTCCTAGCACTTAACCTGAGAAGTCAGTGCATACTCCTGCTTCTCTACAAACCCACCTGGGATTCCTGGCATGTACATCCGGGATGGGACTTGGCCCAGAAGGGTGAGAGTTGTGCTCATCTCAGACACTCAGCCTCTGTTCATTCCTATGTGAACCCTCTCCAATTTTTTCCCTGCCATCTGGTCAATTTTTCATTTCCTTCTACAGTCTCCAGAAATATTCTCTTATATACTTATGTATTTGCCTTTTCCTCTATGGTTTGTAGTTTAAACTCTATTTCCCAAATTTTAATACAAAACTAAAAATTTTATAATGCTAAAATAAATCTTTTCATTCTCCCATTTTTAGCCTAGCTCTTGCAAGCCAAAGTGCTTTTGTTTTGGTCCTATTCTGTGTTATACATTAACAGATGTCTTCAAAGGAACTTAAAATAAGAATCTGACAGATTTCCCTGTATTCTTTTTTTTTCTTCCATGTTTATTGAGATATAATTGATATAGAGCACTGTGTAAGTTTAAGGTGTACACCATAATGATTTGACTTACATACATCATGAAATGATTACAGTAATTTTAGTGAATGTCCATCATCTCATTTAGATACAATTTTTTTTTAAAGTAGAAAGTATTTTTTCCGTGTAATAAGAACTCTTAAGATTTACTGTCTTAACAACTTTTATATATAACATAATGCAGTGTTAATTATATTAATCATGTTGTACATTATATCTTTAGTATGTATTTCGCTTTTAACTAGAAGTTTATACCCTTTGACCACCTTCATCCAATTCATCCTATCTCCACCCCTTGCCTGCCTCTGGTAACCACAAATCTGATCTCCTTTTCTACGAGTCTGTTTGTTTGTTGAAATATAATTGACCTACAACATATGTTAGCTCCTGGTGCACAGCATTGTGATTCAATATTTCTATACATTACAAAATAATCATCACAATAAGTCTAGTTACCATCTATCACAGTACAAAGATATTACATTATAATTAACTATATTCCCCATGCTGTACATTTCATCCCCATGACACATCTATTTTGCAACCGTAAGTCTGTACCTCTTAATTTCCCTATCCTTACATCTCCCTCCCCTCTGACAACCACCTGTTTGTTCTCTGCAACTGTGAGCCTGTTTCTGTTTTGTTACATTTGTTTATTTGCTTTGATTTTCAGATTCAACATATAAGTGAAATCATATAGTACTTGTCTTTCTCTGTTGACTTAATTCACTTAACATAATAATACCCTCTAGGTCCATTTATGTTGTCACAAATGGCAATATTTCATTATTTTAATGGCTGTGTGATATTTCATTTATATATATATATATATATATATATATATATATATATATATATATATATTGCTTGCAAATATCTTCTCCCATTCAGTAGTTGACCTTTTAATTTTGTTGATAGTTTCCTTTGCTATGCAAAAGCTTTTTGGTTTGGGGTAGGCCCATTTGTTCATCTTCACTTTTGTTTCCCTTGCCTGAGGAGACAGATCTAAAAAAAATATTGCTAAGACCAATGTCAAAGAGCATAGTGTCTATGTATTCTTCTAGGAGTTTTACGGTTCCAAGTCTTATGTTTAGGTCTTCAATCCATTTTGAGTTTATTTTTATATATGGTGTGTGAAAGTAGTCCAGTCTGATTCTTTTGAATGTAGCTCTTCAGTTTTCCCAACATCATTTATTAAAGAGGTTGACTTTCCCTCATTATATATTCTTGCCAACTTTGTCATAGATTAATTGACCATATAAGTTTAGGTTCATTCCTGGGCTCTCTATCCTGTTCCATGGATCTGTGTCTGTTTTTGTGTCAATAACATATGGTTTTCATTACTGTAGCTTTGTAGTATTATTTTAAATCAGGGTGTGAGGTACTTCCATCTTTGCTCTTTTTTCTCAACATTGTTTTGGCTATTAGGGTCTTTTCTGTTTTCATACAAATTTTAAAATTATTTGTCTTAGTTCTGTGAAAAAAATGACATTGGTGTTTTGAAAAGGATTGAATTGAATCTGTAGATTGCCTTGGGTATTATGGTTATTTTAACAATATTAATTTTTCCAATCCATGAGCACAGTGTATCTTTCCATTTGTGTTGTCTTCAATTTTTTTCATCTGTGTCTTATAGTTTTCTGAGTACAGGTCTTTTACCTTCTAAGTTAGGTGTATTCCTAGGTATTTTATTTTTTTGTTCTTGCAGTTGTAGATAGGATTGATTTCTTAATTTCTTTTTTGGTGTTCATTGTTAGTGTATAGAAATGCAACAGATTTATGTATATTGATTTTGTATTTTACAACTTTACTAAATTTATTTATTTGTTTTAATAGTTTTTTGGTGGTGTCTTTAGGATTTTCTATATACAGTAGCATGTCACCTGCAAACAATTACAGATTTACTTCTTCCTTTCCAAGCTGAATTACTTTTATTTCTTTTTCTTGTCTGATTGCTATGGCTGGGACTTCCAGTACTATGTTGAATAAAAATCGTTAGAATGAGCATCCCTGTCTTGTTCCTGATCTTAGAGAAAATGCTTTCAGTTTTTCTCCATTGAGTATAATGTTGGCTGTGGGTTTGTCATATATAGCCTTTATTATGCTCAAGTATATTCCATCTATACTCACTTTGTTGAGAGTTTTTTTTATCATAAATGGATATTGAATTTTTTCAAAAGATTTTTCTGCATCTATTGAGATGATCATATGATTTTATTTATTCCTCAGTTAGTTAATTGATCAATTTATGGATATTAAATCAGAGTTGCATCTCTGGGATAAATCCCACTTGATTATGGTGCATGATCCTTTTAATGTATTGTTGAATTTGGTTTGCTAATATTTTGTTGAGGATTTTTGCATCTATGTTCACTGGTGTTATGGGCTTGCAATTTTCTTTTTTGGCGGTGTGTTTGTCTGGTTTTGGTGTTTGGGTGATGCTGGTCTTATAGATTAAGTTCAGAAGTATTCCTTACTCTTTAATTTTTGAAATAATTTAAGAAGTACAGGTGATGACTCTTCTTTAAATGTTTGGTAGAATTCACCTGTGAAGCCATCTGGTCCTAGACTTTTGTTTGTTGTGAATTTTTTTTTTAATTACTGATTCAATTTCCTTACTGGCAATTAGTCTGTTCATATTTTCTATTTCTTCTGACTCAGTTTTGGGAATTGTACATTTCTAGGAATTTGTCCATTTCTTCTAGGCTGTCTATTGTATTGATATATAATTGTTCATAGTAATCTCTTTTGATCCTTTGCGTTTCTGTGATGTTGATTGTAACTGCTCCTCTTTCATTTCTGATCTTATTTATTTGGGATCTCTCTTTTTTTTGATGAGTCTGGCTAGAGGTTTTAAAAATTTTGTTTTTCTTTTCAGAAAACCATATCTTAGTATTATTGATCTTTTCTATTGCTTTTTTAGTCTCTATTTTACTTATTTTCACTCTTATCTTTATTTTTTTTTCCTTCTTCCCAAACAAAACTTTAGTTCCTTTAAGTGTAAGGTCCTTTAGCTGTAAGGTTAGGTTATTCATTTGAGATTTTTTCTTGTTTCCTGAGGTAGGCTTGTACTGCTACAAACTTCCCTCTTAGAACTTTTTTTTTCTATGTACCATAGGTTTTAGATTGTTGTGTTTCCATTTTCATTTATCTACAGGTATTTTTTTGATTTCCTCTTTGATTTCTTCCATGACTCATTGGTTGTTTAGTAGCATATTGTTTAGCCTCCAGGTATTTGTGGGGGTTATTTTGTTATTTTTTTTCTTGTATTTCATTTCTAGTCTTATACTGTTGTGGTCAGAAAAGACACCTGCTACAATTTCAATATTCTTAAATTTGTTGAGACTTGTTTTTCAATCCATTTAGCTACCTTATGTCTTTGGATTGGATAATTTAGTCCATTTACATTTAAAATAATTATTGCTAGGTATGTATTTATTGACATTTTTCAAATTGTTTTCTGATTGTTTTTGTAGTTCCTGAGGGTGAAGCTCCAGACTAAGTAAATAGGTCTTTTTCATAGGAAAACTGGCATTGTGTTTCTGTTTGTTGTTAGTGTAGTGCCCTGGGGGTTGTGGCCTGCGAAGAACTGTCTTTATAATTGTTATAGTCCCATGGAACTCAGAAATGCCAGACCTCTTGGCCACCTGGCCCAGGAGATCAAGGGGTGTCCTCTGTATAGATTACATGTGACTGGCTTTATCTAGGTAGCTGTAGAGTGTAGGGGGTGATGCTTGGTCTCATGCTTCAGGAAGGCAGCAGGAAAATGACTTGACTATGGGCACTCATGGGTTTCAGCAGTGCAGCCTGAAAGTGCCTTGTCTGTGTAACCAATAGCTTTAGGCCTGGAGTCAGAGAACACCCTGACTGCTTGCACTCATCAGCCCCAGCCAGGGGGTGGGTGAGTGTCAGAGCCATCAGCACTTGTGGACTTTAGCTAGGGAGTAGGAGAGTGCTGTAGCCGTTAGCACCCACCCACTCCAGCCAGGGAGAAAGGGAGTACTGCAGCCACCAGAGTTCTCTGGCTTCAGCAATGCTGCAGGGTAGTGCCCTGTTTACTCACTGCCAAGTCTGAGCTCACCTGCCTGTGTAACAAGTGGGGAGTGCAACAATGGTGTCTGTTGGCACCTCTGTCTCTGGGGGAGCATTTCCACCTCCCCTTTCCCCTCCATCTGATGCATTTAGATTTGCAAATGACTCTCCTTAACTTATAGTCTTAGCACTTGGCACTTATCAAACAAAGGGGTGCTATTTTCCTGAGTATAGTGGTGAGTGAGATTGCACAAGAGCCTTTTAAGAAGAGAGTCTCAGTTTCCTGTAGCATTTTGGGACCCTTGGACAACAGCCCCCTTGATTTTTCTAAGCCAAGCATTTTGGAGGCTCATCTCTCCAGAGTAGATCCCAGGGGCTGGGGTGCCTGATGTAGGGTGTCAACCCTTTGCTCCTCCAGGATAAGCATCCATCTGGTGAGATTCCTCCTTGCTGTGTGTCACCATGCCAGGGGTGCGTTTTTGGTAAGAGCATTGATCTGCCTCTGTTATCTGTCTTGTTGTTCTTTAAATTCTTGTTTGTGGAGCAGGTGTTCAGCTAGTTCTTAGATTCCTTTTAGAGGGAATTGGTTCATGTGTAGGTGTATATTTGCTGTGCTCATTGGAGAAGGTAACTTAAGGCTCTTCCTATGACTCCTTGAACTGCCTCCCAATAATTATCTGTTACATTTACTGTATGACAGGTACAGTGCTGAGTCAGGTGATATAGAATTTTTAAAAATATAGTCCCTCTCTTCAAAGAGCTTACAAAATAGCGGATAAAAATAGATTCAGAAATGAAACATTATAATACTCTAGGAAATAAAGTTCTCCTGAGATGATGTAGTATCTTCCAATTGTATGGTTTACCTGTTATAGACTGTGAGAGACCAGCTGACTTGAATTTATTGGATAGATTCAAGTGGACTAAATATTTCAAAAACACTTTAAAAGCTATGTTGATCACTTAAAAGTATGTTTTGTTGTGTAACCAATGCAAAAATTGAACTATTAACCTTATGTTCAAAGACAGTGCACACAAAATATATACTAACATAAAGACAAAAGTGAAGGTGAGGAAACTGCCACAAGGGGAAAAAAATAAAACAATAGGATCTGATTCCACAATTATTTAGACCCCACTGTTAGAACATAACATTAAGAAATATATTAACAAGAAGAGATTTCTTTAGAGAGCCCTTGCCATTCTGTGAGTGTCTATATTCCTTCCCAAATGGGCACTTGAGTCTTACATTACCACAAATCTAGGAAGGAAGTTTTGTGAGACCACCAGAAACCATGTTTCCCTGGTTTTGGATGACATAGAGTACTTGGCTTATACCTAAGCCAGCAAAAGAAACCTTTGGCAACAGGAGAGAGATGACTACTTTGGAATTTGCTTGGATTCCATAGTTTACTGGGGCAAGAGATATGTTCATATTTCTGATCAGCTACATGTATGCCATGTAGAGAGATTGCTGTGCTAGAGTCATTTTAAGTTCTGCTAAAGAATGTCATGGGACTCCAAAGAGCAAGGGTCTTGTGTGAAATAAGCATAATGAGAGTCAGGAACAGAGATGCCCCCAGGGAGGCTGGGCAATCTCTGAAGAACCCATGAATATGCCCACTAGAAAAAAGGGTCCGTTGTCAGATTCCAGGCTCTGAAATAATAAAGCTCTTTTACAACGGTATTCATCATCAGCTAAATAAGAACCTTCCCTGGTTTATCCCTTTATGTCTGCTCCTGGTACCTGCTTAGAACCCAAGGTTTCTAAAATAACAGCTAGAAGTCAGGAAGGAAGTAAACAACAAGAGAGAGAACAAGTCAATCAACCCCCCAACCCCCAGTCTCCACTAGGTCAAATTTAATGATAGTTTCATTTCAAGGGAATTTAAGTATGTTTTCAAATGGTGATCATGTTTAAAAAAAAAAAAAAGAAAACATACCTCCTTTAGTTTTTAACTAGAGGAAAAAGGACAAGTGGTGAAGAGTACATTAAAGGAACAGTGGAAAATCAAATTAAATCAACAAACATTGTGGTTTGATTGCATCAGAAGTCATGCTTTTTATGCTTATTGGTTACATTTGGTGACAATGGAAGGCCTTGGTATCAAGGACCCTTTAAGAACTGATATAAAGAGAAACCCTAGACTCTGGTTTCTATCAACAACCCTCACTTGAAACTGATATAGGAAGACTTCCATTTTAATCCTATATGACAATTATTTTCAGAAATTTTCATGAAATTTCTTCTGACCAAGGCACAGATATCTCTCTGTAAATGGGTTTGTAATATAAATTTGATCCTTTGAATTATTTTATTGAGATGCATGTTCAAATTGTAGAAAACTCTAGTAAATACAAACAATTATCAGAGAGCTTGCTATCCTCACTCAGGGCCCATTTTCATATCCATTAAGGCTCCCAAAAGCTTGGCTTGTAGAGTGGAGCACATACTCTCCATGTCTGTGAAACCATGATTCCATGGAAGAAAAGCACAGGTTATTTCTGCTCCTTAATATATACAAAAAGAATAGGTAATACACACACATGCACACATTTCCTATTTGCATGCATATATGCAGTTAGAGCATTCTAAGAGCAGTTGCTAATTTAATTTAAAATGTCTGACTCCCTTTTGAAATGTTTAGTACAAAAATAAATGCCAGGGCTTCCCTGGTGGCACAGTGGTTGAGGGTCCGCCTGCCGATGAAGGGGACGCGGGTTCGTGCCCCGGTCTGGGAGGATCCCACGTGCCGCGGAGCAGCTGGGCCCGTTAGCCATGGCCGCTGAGCCTGCACGTCCGGAGCCTGCGCTCCGCAACGGGAGAGGCCACGGCGAGAGGCCGGCGTACCACAAAAAAAAAAAAAAGCCGGATAAAATTTCAAGTCCTAGAATTAATACTATAAGCAGTGTGACCTTGGTAAGATTTCTTAATTTTTCTGAACTTTAAATTTTCTTCAGTAAAACTGTCACAATTAAATAACACTGCCCAACTCACAGTGTTGTAGTAATTAAATTAACTGAAAGAGAAAAGTCTCTGGAATATAGCAGGCTTCCAATGGATACTAGTATTATTTCTTACCTTTTTAGAACAGAAGGAAAAACTTGGAACAAAAATGCATGAACTAGAAAAACAGAACCTTCATTTCCATGCTACCCCTTGCCCCAACATTTCCCCTATATGGACATTTCTTTCTCATATTCCATGGGTAATATATTGAAGGCTCTACTTTGATTACAAAAAAAGCAAGCTGTATAGTTTCTTTCTGGAATAAAATGTAAGTAGGCACAGTGGCTAGTGATGTCACATTATGATTACATCAATAATGTAATCATTATTCAAGGCATGAGAATTAACACAGGCAAGTTTCTTCTCTCTCTTTCCTTCCTTCTTATTTATTTATTTTTTTGGAAAACACCTTTTCCATTTGTAACTCACCTTAATATTAACCAAAACTGTGTTTTTCAATAAATGTGTGCAAATGGGTTAATTAATATTCTTTCAGTTCCTTTGATTAATATTTATTTTATGTAAAATGTATTGGTCTGGCAAGGCATACCAAAAGAGCAAAGTGAATGAGAAAAAGTGAATCTTTAGGAAGGCCAATAAAATGGAAAATCTGAAATACTGCAGTATAAAACTTATTACCTCATTCATTTTATTAAGGGGACCCTTTGCTCCAAGTAGTGTGTCGATAGAGGACAAAATAGAAGCCCAGCGATCATTGGGCAAAATGAATCCTGGCATTAAGTGTAGAAATTTGAAACAGCTGTTTTGAATGGGGACAAACTCGTTTTTTATCTCTATTGATTTTATTGGGTCCTTATCGATTGAAAGCACCTGTTGGGCCTGTTGTGCCCTAAGTGCTAAGAAAGCACTAAAGGAATGGCTAGCTTTCTAAGGTTTTATAGTAACAATATTTGCTCAGTCAATAATTATTTTTAGCTCAGTGCACCTAAAGAACTTTCAGACAGAATTTCAATAACTCATTTGAAACATATACCCCAAATGTTGTGTAGAAAGTAGAAGGAAGTTGTATCTTAGAGTCAAGAACATGGGATTGGAAGATGGACAGACCTAAGTCTGCAACTACCTATTTAGACAATTGTTTAATCAATCTGAGTCTCAGTCTCCTCATGTATAAAATGAGAGTCTTATCTCCTTGGCTGAATTGTTGAGTAAAATAAATGCAATATTGTTTGAAGAGTGTCCAACATAAAGCCTGACAAAGAGTTCTGTTTAACTAAAAGAAAGCCTATCTCAAAAAAGTCATATCATCTATTATAAATAGCTACTAGTGTTGAAAAAGAATATTTTTTAGGCTTGTTACACTAGATCTTCAAGAACTTCTCAAGATCAAGGGCAAAATCTGATCACCACGATGCCTGGGGTGTCCTGTGACAGTAGAAAGAGAACAGGCACATTTACTTCCTCCTAACTCAAATGTGTGATACTGGAAAATGACTTTCTAACTCTGATCCCCAGTTTTCTCATCTGTAAAATGAAAATCAAATCCGTCCCACAGAATTGATGTTAGAATTACATAACGGGATGATTAGCGCAAAAGTCAGATAATGAGAAAATACTTCATAACAGGTGATAGTTATTATCAGAAAGAGTGGTGTGCTTGCAATACAAATTGATTTCTGATCATAGCATTAACATAAATCAGACCTTATTTTTAAAATATTCCTTCACACATAGTACTCACTTTATTCATACAGCAACTTCAAGAGTTGGCATGAAAGGAATCATCCTTTATTTTATAGATGAGAAATCTGAGATTCTGAAAGACTTACATTTCCTCATATTACACAGCACAGTAGCTGCAGAACTAGACCCAAAATCAGGGGTCTAACTCTCCACACTTGGATGCTTCTTAGGACAACATATTGCCTTCCAATTTCAGAATTACTAAGTCACAGGTTTTGGTTCATTTAAAGACTTTAAGGCCACAACTCCCTAGCATTAAAAAGAAAGGAAAATCATAGGAGTCTTTTAGCTACTTTCCCTCAAATCTTGGTATAGTATTGTAATTAAAAATGATTTCTAAATGTAATTATGACTTTGACTATGAATGTCACTATGACTTCGTTTTTACTTAATGAATAAAATGACTTTTAAGATAGCTTACTATGAGTTTCAAAGTGTATTTTGTGTTCTTACAATAGAAACTTGAATGTTCCTGTATTTTTCCACTGCAGGTGAATTTGATATTCAAAAGGATGAGAAGAATAATGGTTCTGATTAAAGTGAAACAGAAAGTGAGGAGAATGTGAGAACTTCCCCACACAGACATTTAGCCAGATAATTTCAGCTTAGGTGTCTGGTACTTTATTTTATTTAAAACAAAATTGGCTCTATTTCTGGAAATCCATGTACTTCAATCTTTACCTGAACTAATGTAATTTTCATATACCTAAGATCAAATGAGTAAGTTAGGGCACACGCAAAGCATGCATTTTTCACTACACTGTGCTCTTTAATCTCTAACATTTTCTGATCCTTAGAGATACCTCCATATTAATGTGTTTGTATCTATGCAAATAAACATTTTTATGGCATTGTTTGCATGTATTTAGTTTATCATTTTTCAAATGTTATCCATATAACAAGTTTTATGTGAAAACAAAATATTTGGTGATCAAAAATATTTGCATGATGCTGGGGTAAAGTAAGACTCTAAGCAGAGGACAAGGTTATTAAAGATTGTCAGCTTTATTTGACCAGGGATCATTCTTTCATAAAACTTTCCTTCTATGTATTTTTCCATGAGACATACTTTGGTAGATCTTATGTGAACTTGTATAGTGAGGATTTTATTTAATAGTTCTCTACCTCAACTTTCCCATTTTTTTTTGTCAAATAATTGTAGGTGATCAACACTTCTGAGTTCATTCAGGACTTCTCCAGTTTTAGCACTGAAAGTTCTGCATCCCAGGAAACCCCTGAGTTCCAGACATACTGGGTTGGTTGGTTACCCTCTGGTCAAGCTTGATGCCTATTATATAATTTGATCTTTAAAATTGTGATTATTATTAAAACATGACTATAAGTGCTTGATACTTCTCTTGTAAAGAGGTAGAGTCTGAGTCCCCTACTCTTGCATATGGACTGGCTTTAGTGCCTTGCTGCATGATTTTCAAAGTTAGGAAATAAGAGACAATGCAACTCCCTTCTACCTGGTTTTCTGTGTTGGGACATAAGAATTTGGAGTCCCGAGACACCATGTAAGAAGTCTGGCTCCCTTATACTTCCACACTGGAGAGCCACATAGATAGAAGTACCTCCAGAGCCCCATCTATTCCCATCCCCAAATCTTTAAGTCTCCCCAGCCCAGGTTCCAGAACTTGAGTGTCCAAATCTACGAGATAACTCCAGCCTCAGCCACCACTGACTGAAAACCCACAAAACTCTCAGCAAGAACAGCCCAGCTGAGCACAGCTGACCTCTAATGCTGTGAGAAAGATGAATAATGGATGATAATTGTTCCTTTTCACCAGTAAGATTATTACATAGCATAGGTAACTGGGACAATACCAGAAATACTGGTCAGTTCTGTCACACTGAGAAGCTATTTCCCAGGTTAAGCAGTGATCATTAGGATCACTAAACAAATTTTTAACTAATAGTTACTGAAGGAATACCACTTTATAAACTGCAAGCTATGAACTCACACAAAAATATTTAACATAATGATCAATCAATATTTATTAGAGCCTATTATTTTCACGTATTTATTTGTTATTTATGTGTATTATTTATATTGTGTGTGCCTATGTATATATACATTTAAAATGTATATTAATTAATTTAATTAAGTATAATTAAACTTAAATGTGTTGCTTTAGGGTTTTTGTTTGTATTACTACATGATAAAAAGGAGTAAATAGTTACATAGAAAATAAAGAAAGATTAAACAAAGTTGAAAAATGAATAAAGGGAAGGAAGGAAAGAAAGGAGAGAGGGAGGGAAATACACAGCAATTCCACTCTCATAGACAGTTCTCAAGGGAACCTGAAAAAATATGCAGAAGGAGCCTTATGAGAAGAATAAAACTTATAGAACCGTTCTTACAGTTTTCTAGAAGTTGGTTTGGATGTGAATTAGGTTAGGTCATTTCCTTTGGGCATTTGGATTCTCTTCTATCAGTTTAAATCATCAATGTGTCAGTACTTTTACTTCTGCCACTCCCAACTGTCTGCTATTTTTTTTCTTATTGCTCTAGCTTCTGCTTACCTATTGCTTCCGTTTACTAAGCTTTCATTTACTAAAGGCTCATGATCTCTTGGGCCTCTGAGTGTATCCTTTTAGGTTCTTTCCATATATAACTTGGATTCAAATTCCCCTGAAAGAAAATCTGATTAGTCCAATTAAAGTCCCACATTTGTACAGATTCTTCAAGTCAAACCACCTCACACATAATCACGGCCACATCTAGAGAGAGTCTGCCATTGGGTTAGATGCCTACTTGGTTCCATCAGCTCTAGTCAGAGAGACTGGCATTATCCCCACATCACATGGCTGCTTAGGGCTGCTCTTTCCACAGTGAACTGTTGTTTGGATGGTTTTACAGAAGGGGCTATAGAAATGGCAGAGTCCAGGATCAGCCTTCCCAGAACACATGAAAGCATAAACATCACATTCCTATTTGGCACGTCTTTCCTGCTATCACCATTTGGGTCATCATCACACTGTGTGACATTAAAAGAACTGTGACCTGAAAGTTCTCCTTGATTCTAACCTCATCCATTTATACTCTATTTTGCATAGCGCTCTAAGGGTTAAAAATCCAATATACTACATTGATATTGTTCTCCTGCTTCAATCTTCCATCATTGAAGAACCATGTTCCTTAACACAGTTTAAAACATCCTTCAACATAGAACCCTTAATTATTCCTCAAGCTTTATCCCCATAATTCCCTTTTAGGAATTCTTGCTCCTTCTATACCAAACTGATTACCATTTGCGAGTAACATCCTGGACCATGATACCCTTGCTCAAAAATTTCCTTTTGAAATACTTCATTCCTCCTCTCTCCTCTCTTCCCTCACCTGGAACTAAAGAATTCTTTCAGGCCCGTATCAAACACCACTTCCTTTATGAAAACATCCTGGATGATCACATTTGGAAATGATCTTCACCTCTCTAACATCACATATTAAGAAGGAGCTATATTTTTACAATAATATGATATATCAGTTTACTAGAATATAAGTTTCTT
Source organism: Kogia breviceps (assembly GCF_026419965.1). Lineage (NCBI taxonomy): Eukaryota > Metazoa > Chordata > Mammalia > Artiodactyla > Physeteridae > Kogia > Kogia breviceps. Next base: position 117,291,215 of record NC_081311.1, on the reverse strand, counting down.
AAGGTCAGTCAATTTTTTTACAAGATTATTTGACTCCTCTCCTCTTTTGCCAAGGTATTAAAAACAGTACCATGAACATAATAAACACAATTTTCTATGTTAATGTACAATTTAGTAAGCTCAAGAGAAAAGACCAGTCCCAGAGAACAAGATTTGGGAGTCAAATAATAAAATAATATTAAAAGATTTACAAAATTGAGAGGACAAAATGATAGATGAAAGTAGTTTAAATTAACATGTTGAGGATTTGTGTTTGGAGAAAATGAACTTAGAGACTTTAGAATAATATTCAAAATTAATTAATTCATTCTTTATTTCAAAGTATTTATCATCTAATTACTCTGTGTCAAGCAAGCACTGTTGGAAAAGTGGGCATATAGTAAGAAACAAGACAGTAAAGGTCCCTGTCTTTAAGGAACTTACATTCTGGAAAGGAAAACTAAAATTAACCCAGCAAAACAAGCATATAATGTAGTTTCCAGTATTGATGAATTTTATAAAAGAAATTAACTGGAAAAAAGTGGCCTATTTTTGACAGGCAAAGAAAGCTTTTTTTATTATTATTAAGCAGATGGATATCTGGGCAGTGTCTAACAAAATTGAGAAAGCTAGCTCTGCAAAAATTCTGTGAGCAGAGATTTCTAAGCAGAAGAGAGAAGAAAAGCAAAGGTCTTGAGGTAAGAAGGGCACAGAGGCCAGCATGGTTAGAGAAAAGTGAAGGATCAGGAGAGCAGGAAAAATGTTGGAGAGGCAGGCAGGGCACAGAGCCTGCAGACCTCATAAACCATACTTAGGAAAGGCTTTGGATTTTTGTCTACGCTTGATGGGGAGACACTGGAGAGTTGTAATCAGTGAAAAGCCATGAATTAATTTATAGTTTAAAAGATAACTCTGACATCTGCATAAAGAATATTTTACAAGGAATAAGAGAGGAAACGGGGAAGACTAGTTAAGAGGTATTTCAGTAGTCCAGAGGAGTTGATGGGGCTTGAATGATAGTAGCAATGCTAAGAAGAGTCAGGATTCATTTTTAAGGAGACTCCATGTCATAATAATAGATTGATTATAGAGTATGAGCTTATAGAGCCTTCAATTTTCCTTACCAGTATACTTCTAAGTATAGTAAAACACAGTAAAGTGAATATTCTAGTATATTCTGATTTTTAAAAAATTAACAATGCATTAACACATTAGATGAATATAAATTGATCTTACAAGTCACTTATGAAAACATCTTGAAGAATGGAGAATTCTGTCAGGTTATTATTGATTTTTCATGATAAAATTCTGTTTACAGTGAAGTAAAGTACATTATAATAATGTTTTATATTTAAAATGGATATTTTATGTTGTTTGGAAAATACATTGCTAAAAATTGTCTACATTTGAGACATCTCTAATAAATCAACTAAATTAATAATCATTACATACAAAAAAAGCAAAAAGCACTATAATTTTTCTAGTTGACTCACACTGTTTGGATTTAAGAACATTCATTTCTTCAGACAAAATGGATGTGGATTTTCCTTTAACCAGGAAAATGAATTAAGTGTTACCACAATCTGCTAAATTTTATTTCTTCATGGTATCTGGAAGAATTTTCTTAAAGCATGTTCCTAATCCCATGTCTATAAACCCATTGGATTGTTCTCTCCTTTCCTTCAAACATGCTCCAATACAAAAGAAACTGATAATGAACTATTTTTTATTACTCATCTTTTCACAAATATGAATCCTAGTCAACAGATCACATTTAAATATGGAAGACAGCAATATTTTTCATAAAGACATGATTTTCTGTCATACATAGACTCTTTTCCAATGTTTTTATCATTTTTTAGATAGTTTTCACCCTTTTCCTCTTGCTATCTAACAGTTTCTCAACTTAGTTCTATGACTTATTTTTATACCAATTAGCTGATCTTTTTATCTTTTAATATTTTCCCACAGTTTTTGTTTATAGTTTTATTTTACTCTTCAGTGCTCTGTCTGTAAGTTTCTTCTTGCCAGTTTTAATGGTCTATAATTTCCAATGGAAAGTCAGCTGCCAGAATCTTCCTTCCTCTAGTATTAATGGCTGCTCTTGAGAACCTGCCCTGCCCTCCATCATCTAATTTGAGTCAATGAGGGGGCAGACAAAACAGATGGTTGGCACAGGATGGGATGATTCACTGTTTGAAATCATGGTGAAGAAAATTGGTGAGGGAGAGGGAAGCCTGACATTTGACAGAGCCGTGTAGAAATTGCAGTATCCAGACAAAGTTCAGTTTAATTTTGACTGTTATTTTCCAGATGTACTGATCATATGATTACAATTTTAAGATTATATCAAGAATATACCTTTTCCCAAATGCACCATAATCATTCCAGCAAAATGAGTTTATCAATGAGTGTCAATGCCAGGATTATTCTCGAAGTTACCTAGTTGCCTTAACTTATTTTATTGTGCTTTTCATGACATTGAATACCTACTCTACTTCTACTTATGTGAAGCTTACTTTTTTTGCATAATCTGTCTTCATGTCATTTCACTGATTTCTTTACAAGTTATGGCTACAGATGAAACCTCAAACAACTTTGTAAGGGAAGAAGTAAACTATATATATTTTATTTGATTTCTCTTTATATTCTATTGCCACAAATTTATGGTATGAGACTATATAACTAAATCATTGTGACAATATAAAGAGAATGATACAACAAAATTTAGAATACACATATTTAGAATTTAAAATATCTCTTTAATTTGTATACAAGGGTTTCTTAATTGAAATGAAATGGAATAAAAGATATAGTAAAGCCATGATGATAAGTTAATATTACAGACCATGCATTCTAGACAGGGAAAATGTCATTCCCCTGGGGGCAGAAATTGGATCTTGGGGAATAAAAACCTGAGATATTACAATGCTTTGTAACCCTCCAAAGGACCACATTACATAAACACATATATAGTATTTTGTGATATTAACATTTTATGGGATGACGGATTACGAAAAATATTTTTAAAGGTTCCTCAGGGGGACATAATTTTTAAAAAGCTTGAAAAATACTCTTAAAGACAAGTCTTTCTTTGTCCCAATGCAATGACAAATGATGGTTTTGTGATCAACCTTCCATGTATCTACAATTATAAATGCTTATTATATAGTGGGTCAACCTGATACGTTGAAAATCAAATAAAAAAGCTGTGAGCTTACTTGCATAATCTCCTTATAAAGGAAATGTTTAAAGTTAAAATATACTAAAAAGTTATAGATGAAAGGGTGTAATAGTCATAAGAAAGCATCTAATAGGCAATGTTTAAACATATACATATATACAGTGTTTCACATATAGGAAGTTTCCTAAACACCATTCCACACAAATGAAGACATTTCTTAGCAATGAAAGTAGTTGTGAAAGAGAGGTATGCCTTCTACACTTTCTTCACTGCTAATATTAACAGGATAGCAAAATTAATTAAACAGCATATGTGTGTGCACAAAATGCAAATGAACGCCTGACTATATTGTTTGAATATTTTTATTGTATGCACTACAGGTATTTTAATCATAAACCAATATAGTTTTAGAGGCTATGAAAGTAATTCAAATACAAGGAAAAGATGATGAAAATCATTGAGTATTTTAAATGCAAAAGTGAAGTTACGGTAAAAAGAAATCTAAACACATTGGGTTTTTAGAGAGAGATCATTGGTAACTTACTGAAAAACTGTTTTACCAGAGCAGTTGGGCCAAAACCTGATTATAAGGGAAGACATGCATACTCAGCCACACTTAATGTGGTCCTTATCCATAGCAATCCAAATTTTGTTGATTTTTTTACATTTCCAGATTGTAAACAGCATGATGGCAGAACTGTATTCTGTCCTGTGATCAATATAGTGCCTACAACCATGTCTATAAAGTGTATGTGTGTGTATGTATGTGTGTTTTATGCTAAACAGACATTTTTGAAATGTAAAGAAGTTGCATAGGAATGAAGGACTAAATGCAGCCTACTCTTAATTTTAATAAATTAGTGATATGGAAAGAAACAGGATAGATGTTTGAGGAAATAGTCGGAGGTAGAGAAGTTAATTTTAAGATTCCCAGTACCTGGAAACTCTCCACAAAGTATTAGGTTCAATATAAACTAGGCTTTATTCAATTTGCCTCACACAGCCTTGGAATTTATTGTACACTTCAAAGAATTATAGGGAATTAGTGACATAGTCAGGGTTAAAACTCTAATTTACTGCTCAGCCAGCTAAACTACAGTCCAAGTAAATGCTCATCTTTTCTTTGTTGAACACAATTTCTATTGTATCATGTATTATATTCTTTGCATTTCTTATCTATTTTTCTTGAGTGCTATTTTTAGGCATACTATGGATTCTTAAATTTGGTTAAAACACAATGGATACTACTCTGCTTAAGCGCTTTATAAATTTAATTTTTAAGCTTTTCATACTATGTTTATAAATGGTCATGTAGTTATCTTCCCAAATTATATTAATCATAAGGTATTACCAAGTTAATTTAAAATAACTATTATTAATATATTAAGGAATCTAAGAGAAAGTTGGACAAGTGCAAAATCAGATGAAATGAAAACTGTGAGAGAGAATTAGTTGGAAATGCTATAAATAAAAACATACTAACAGAGATGTACAACATCTTTGATGAGCTAATAAAATAAAAACAGCCCAAAACAGCCAAGGTAAGAATCAGTGAACTTGGAAGATAGGTCAATAGAAATTACTCAAACTGAAAACAAAAAGAGAAAAAATAGTAAAAAAGAAAAGAGAAAATAAGAGAAAAAAGAAAATCAGAGCAAAAGTATTTATTATTTTTTCAAAAGTGAAGTAATAAATACTTTCACAGACGAAACTGAAGGAGTTCATTGACAGCAAAAATTACTCTACAAAAACTTTTTAAGAAAATTTTTCAGGCAAAAAAATTATGAGGCTGAAAACATGGATCTACATAAGAAAATAAAAAACACTGAAAATAGAATAAATGAAGGTAAAATTAAACTTATTTTTTCTCATTTTTAGTTGCTCGAAAGTAATATCTGACTGTGTAAAGGAAAAATAGTAGGAATTCATTGATGTTTATAGCATAATTAATACAGAAGTTATAACAAAAATAGCACAAAGGATGGGAGGGTGGAGGAGGAATATATGATTGTGAGAACTTTACACCATATATATAAAGTGGATACTACTTTTTGAAGGTAGACTTTGATTAATTAAAGATGTATACTATACATCTTTAGGGAAACCACTAAAAAATGCCCCCAAAAGTCAATAAAACAAATTAAGTGAAATCATAAAAATTCTTAAATTAACACAAAGGAAGGCAGAAAAGGAGGTAAAAACACAAAGAAAAGATGAATACATGTAAAACAGGTAACAAGATGGTATATTTCAATTTAACTATACCCATAATCTTATTAAATATGAATGACTTTAATACACAAGATAATTGAGGATTGTTAGTTTGAGGAAAAGCAAGACCCAACTCCAGGCTGTCTATAAGAAACCTACTTTAAATAGAAAGAAATAATAAATAGGTTAAAAATAAAAGGATATAAACAGATACACCATACAACTTTAAACAAAAGACAGCTCAGATAACCATATTACTTTTAGACATAACTTCAAAACAGGGAAGATGATCAGGTAGAGGGAGTAACATCACACAATGAAAAAAGGCGAAATTCTCCAAGACCTACCATCCTAAGTGTTAATGCTCCTACCAACAGAACTTCACAATACGTAAAGCAAAAACTGATGGAACTGAAGAGAGAAATAGACAACTTCACAATTATAGTTAAATACTTCAACACTCCTTATCAATAATTAATATAATAAGCAGTAAATGATGGTACAAAAAATCAGTAAAGGTATAGGAGAACTAAACAATGCCATCAAATAGCTAGTCTCAATAGATGTTCATTGAAAACTCCACTCAATAACAGGAAAATACACTTTCTTTTCAAATGCAGAAGAAATATTTTCCAAGGTAGATGATATTCTGGGCCATAAAACAAACCTGAATACACATAAAAGAGTGTAAGTCATATGAAGTATACTCTCAGACTATGATGGAATTAACTCAGAATTCAATAACAGAAATATATCTAGACAGTATTTAAAATTTAGAAATTAACGTATTTCTGAATAACTCACATATCAAAGAAGTTTCAAATAAGTTTAAAATATTTTGAACAGGGCTTCCCTGGTGGTGCAGTGGTTGAGAGTCTGCCTGCCGATGCAGGGGACATGGGTTCGTGACCCGGTCCGGGAAGATCCCACATACTGTGGAGCGGCTGGGCCCGTGAGCCATGGCCGCTGAGCCTGTGCATCCAGAGCCTGTGCTTCGCAACGGGAGAGGCCACAACAGTGAGAGGCCCATGTACCACAAATAAATAAATAAATAAAATAAAATAAATAAAATAAATAAAATATTTTGAACAGAATGAAAATGAAATGCTATGTATCAAAATTTGAAGAGTGCAGTTAAAGTTTATAGAAAGTACATATTATTAAATATTATTATTGGAAACAAGGAAAGGTCAATATCAATAACCTGAGACTCAACATTAAGTAACTAGAAAAAGAGAAACTTGAACTCAAAGCAAGCAGAAGGAAGGAAATAAAAGTATTACAGTAGGATTCAATGGAATTGAAAACAGAAAAACAATAATCAATAAATGTAAAAGATTGTTCCTTCAAGAGATCTATGAACTTGATAAATATCAGAAAACATTGATTAAAAAAACATAGGGAATTGCCAATATTGGGAATGAAAAAGAAGGTATCAATACTGAATCAAAATATTAAAAGTGCAATAAGGGAATACTATGAAAAATTTCATGCCCATAAATCCAACAATTTAGGTGAAATAGACCAGTTCCCTGAAAGATACAAACTGCTGAAACTCACTCAAGGAACAGATAACATGAAAAGTCCTATATCTAGTCAATATTTTAAAAATTGAATAACAGTTAAAAATCTTCCAAAAAATAAAGCTTCAGACCCATATGGGTTTATTGGTAAATTCTACCATTTAATGACGAAATAATACCAATTCTACACAACCCTTTGGAGAAAACAGAAAAACAATGTAACATTTCTCAGCTCCTTTTATGAGTCCAGCAATACCTTGATACCAAAACCATTAGACAGTGAAAGTGTCTCATCAGAGAGTGAAAGTGAAAAAATATTAATTTTGCAATGGAGAAACATGAGACACTACCTTAACCAAATGACCTAGTATAATGTCACTATTAATATGCCATATTGATATTATGTAGCACCTGATATGAAGCAATTCTTCCCTAATGGACCTAACCTCAGCCTAATCATGAGAAAACATCAGACAAGTCCAAGTTTAAGGTACAGTCTACTAAAATACTTAACAATTACTCTTTAAAATGATAAGATTGTGAAAGACAAAGAAAAGCCAACAAACTTTCACAAACTGGAGAAGACTAAGGAGACATGACAACTAAATGTGATGTAATACCTTGGTTTGGACACTGGAAGAGAAAAGTATAATGAGCAAAAACTGTAGAAATCTGAATAGAGTCTGTAATTTAGTTAATAGTATCGAACCAATGTTAATGTCTAAGTTTTAGGAAATGTTCCCTGGTTATGTAAGATTTTAATACTAGAGGAAGCAGAGTGATAGATATATGACAACTCTCTGTATTATTTTTGCAACTCTTCTTTAAATCTAAATTTATTAAAAATATTGATTTAAATTTATATCATGTCTTTTTATAAGGTCCCTTTAGTAAAAAACATTCCATTCTGTTCATGGGCTGCCTGGCATGAAAATTTGTGCTATTATTCTGCTATTAGAGTATTAACTATGGTTTATATGGTTTAATAACAAAATAATTTTATAAGAGAATATTAAGGATTGAATTTTAAAGAGTAAGTTTTACCAAAAAATATTTCATCATTTAAGTATTTTAAAATATAAAATGTCACTTGTGTCAGTATATGTATTTATGACTCATTCTTAATTAACACTAATAAAAGATCCTTGCTAATTGGCTAGGTAACTTCTTGATTTTCATTATATTTTAACAATTACTTAAAGAAACGTTTGATAAATAAATAAGATAAACTCATGTAAAATATGTCATCAGAAATAATTTAGTGGTAATAACTGTAATGATTATCATAAATTTTTAACTGATTAATTTTATCACATGATCAACACCCATTTTTTAAAAATAAATTTATTTAACTTATTTTTGGCTGCATTGGGTCTTCCTTGCTGCACGTGGGCTTTCTCTAGTTGCGGCGATCTGGGGCTACTCTGCATTGTGGTGTGCAGGCTTCTCATTGTGTTGGCTTCTCTTGCTGCGGAGCACGGACTTTAGGCATGTGAGCTTCAGTAGTTGTGGTATACAGGCTCAGTAGTTGTGGCTCGTGGGCTCTAGAGCACAGGCTCAGTAGTTGTGGCACATGGACTTAGTTGCCCCGTGGCATTGTGATCTTCCTGGACCAGGGCTCAAACCCATGTCCCCTGCATTGGCAGGAAGATTCTTAACCACTGCTCCACCAGTGAAGCCCAACACCCATTTTTATTATATCCAAAATGTCAGTTTCATTTAATAGCCCTGGATAAAAACGTTTCTCTTGAATAAGTAACTCTAAAGCTGATTATAATATATGCACAGATTGAGTTATTTCTACATAAGCTAGAAAATTTGGAAATGGTCTTCTAATTCAATAGTATATTTTTAAAGAATAGGTGAAAATAATTGAGCTACATAAAGGTTAAGTGACTAAATGTCACATTATTATCAAGAAAGTCAGAAGAAAAACCCAGTCCCTGACTCCAGACCAAGTGTTTTATTCATGCCATACCATGGAATGTCAAAGAAAAATGAATCAACTGGAATCAAACAAAAGAAAGCAAAACAAGCAAGCAGACAAATCCAGAAGGTAGAATATTGTGGGAAAGCTGGTCTAGTCTCATGAAAAGAGATTGCATGCTATTTGAGGGAATTAGATTGCATGCTATTTGAGGGAATGACAAGCAGAAGCAGAGCCTGGTCTGGGACGGTATTTCAGGAAATATTAATATATTAGATGAAGTGACTTACTGAAATGAAGAGGTTAATGATTGAAAAATCAACATTGTATAGCAGATATAGTATCTTTGCAACTTTTCTGTAATCTATAACTATTTAAAATAAAATGTCTGTTAAAAATTAGTCATATATGTTTGTTGTATCTCTGTGTAGTTTGTTCATGAATATATACAAAAAATACACACTAAAATATCAGAAGACACAATTTTTGAGTAGTGAGAATATGTTCTGTCATACTTTATTTTTGCTTGTCTAAATGTCATTAATTTATACAATACTTATTTATGACTTCTATAGTAACAAAATGTTATTTTTAAAAATAAAAGAATATTACTTGCATTACTCTAAAAGAGAACAATGAAAAGCATCAAAAATAACTTGAGTGCTTTGTTTATGGCTGATACAACCAATCAAGAAAGAAAAATACTTGAGATTCTTTATGTATTTATGGCTCAAATTTACTAATTATTTACATTTTTAAACAATTTTAAAAGACATTTTCAATTTTCACACTAACCTCCTACTTATATGAACCAAATCATAACAAAACATCTTAGCAAAAATCAAAAGTTATAGATATCAGTAATAAAAATTCAGTTCAAATGGTCTCAGAATTCAGCTGAAATACTGTTATTTTATGTAAACTGATTACTCTGCCCTAAATATATCTGTTCAATGGACATATTTAATAATACCAATCAATTAGTTTTAAAATTATCAGAATAGATATTAGAAACACTAAGAAAAGTATTGGATTTCTTTTCTTGTTTTTTTTTTTTTTTTTTTGCGGTACGCGGGCCTCTCACTGTTGTGGCCTCTCCCGTTGGGAAGCACAGGCTCCAGATGCGCAGGCTCAGCGGCCATGGCTCACAGGCCCAGCCGCTCCACAGCATGTGGGATCTTCCTAGACCGGGGCACGAATCCGCGTCCCCTGCATCGGCAGGCAGACTCTCAACCACTGCGCCACCAGGGAAGCCCCATAGAGTCTTTCTTATATGATCTTATTGACAATGAAAAATGAAAGAACTGTGTGCCTCCTGTACCACTGCCACTTAAAGTATGCTGTGGAAAAAGCTGTCCCACATTCCCACACTTAATAGAATTTATTTTTAAGTCAATTAGACTGGAAAGGAGAAAGAAAAGTGAGAGCCTAGAAGTGAAAGATGATTCCAAATGCAATTACATTTAAAAACATTTAATTTGAAGTTGTAAACGATGCTACTGTTTGTAAATTTGATGCATTATGGGTTCCTATATATAATTTCAAACAAATCAGCAAAGAAAAGAGAATACTTGCCAATAGGAAAAAGAGCAAACAATAATTTGAATTAGCCAGACACTAATTTCAGAAGATAAAAATATTTATTTCATGTTTATATCAGCTCTTAAGTAGGATATGAAGATTATGATTGGCTTGAATAAATATTTCATCAGTAGTCTGTTTCCAGAGCTTTTCAGTTTTGCCATGTAAAGACATTTTGTATCAAAGTTCTTTCTTATTGATGAAAACAATAAATCTAATTCATTCTCATCACTATATTTTGTGTACCACAGTTTTAGATCATGTTGAAATATAATTTATATTTTGTCATTTAGATTACTGATGTCTCCTATTTATGTTGGAGTAAAAACTATTAATTTCTTCATATTACACTGAGCTTCATATTAAACACCTTTTATTGAGTCCTGAACTTCTATTTCCTGCAATATGGCAAACTAGATGTCTATAGAAACCTGTATCATAACAGCCCCAATAAATCTGCAGATTAAAAATATTGTGTGACTGTGTGTATATATATATATATGTGTGTGTGTGTGTGTGTGTGTGTGTGTGTGTGTGTGTATAAATAAATATACCAGTAGAAAATTAAGGGTATTTGTTATAGGCCAAAGGTATCTAAGGAAGTACCTATACTTAGCCAAAAAAAAAAAAAAAAAAATTGCTGTGGGAACATATGACAGTACTTGATGGTTTGGAGCAAGAGGATGTTGGATCACAAGTTTAAATAACAATGGAAAACAGATAGAGAAGTTTTAGAACACCTCTAACCAGAGTTCCAGAGGAGTCAGGAGACAACTGGAGAGAGTCATCCAAAACAATATTTGGTGAGAATTTTCCTGAATTAATAAAATTTAACCATTCTCGGGCTCAGGAAGCCAATCCAATCCTGAGTTGATAAAAACATGGAGAGATCTATATCTGTACAGACCACTGGCAAACTGCAGGAAAATAACAGAAAAATAATCTGAAATGGAGCCACAGGAAAAAAAAAAATGCAGACTAGAAACTAGAAATGAAGGACAAGAAAAACAAGAGTTGACTTTTTAAACACCAACAGCAGAAACAAGAAAGCAGTGGATTTTATCTTCAAAGTTTGGTGAAAAACAATTGTTTATCAGAATTCTCTATTTGGTGTTATGAGCTGAATTGTGCCCCTGTCCCCCAAAATAGATGTTAAAGTCCTATCACCCAGTACGTCAGAATGTGACCTTATTTGGAAATAGGGTCCTTGGAGATATAATTACTAAAGTTAACATGAGGTCATACTGGTGTTAGGTGGGTCTTTAATCCAATGTGATTGGTGTTTTACAAAAGAGTGGGGAAGAAACAAGGACATGCAAGAAAGAAGCTCATGGACAATGTTGGTAGAGATTCAAGCCTGGTGGCTGCGAGATAAGGAAGGCCATGGATTGCAGGTAAACCACCAGCAGCTAGAAAGAAGAAAAGATGGATTCCTTCTTACAGATTTTGGAAAGAGCATGACTCCACTGATACCTTTATTTCAGATTTTTAGACACCCAAATTGTGAAACAATAAATTTCTGTTGTTTCAAGCCACCTAGTTTGTGGTACTTTGTTAAGTAGTCCTGAGGAAATCATATACCCAGAAAACTTACATGTTAGGAATTAATGGACAAACTAACACTGAGAGGTTTTATGACAAAATACATTTAAAAAATCAAGAAAGAAAATGACTTTTGAAAGAAAGTGAGAGAAGTAGCAAGCCATGAGCCAAAAATATGGTAAATTTTACGTCTCTAAACAGACATTGACTGTATAAAGCAACATCAATGTTTTCTTCTTCCTACAGATAGAAAGTTAAAATTAAAATACTGGATCACAATGATATAAAAGCCACTAAGAGTGTGTTTGAATTAAATAATAGTTCTAAAGTAACTTCATTATTTGAGATGAGGGTAAAAGTATTAACTTTAGAATTTGTTTAGTTGAAGTCACATGTTGAGATTTTCTGGAAAAAGAAAAATATAATTTCCAAAACAATAGGGTGGAAAAAGGAGAATGAGAAAGTTGTGGGAGGAATATCAACCAATCCAAAAGAGGATAAAAGTAAAATACAATAAACCTAGCAGAATGTAAAACTGTAGAAAGGTCTAAATTAAAGATAAACCTAAATATTTTGTTACCACATCAACTTTTTATTTTTTTCTTTCAATTTTATATATTTACTTAATTGACATACAGCATTGTATAAGTTTAAGGTGTACAGCACAATGATTTGGTTTACATGTACTGTGAAATGATTACCAGAGTAAGTTTAGTGAACTTCCATCATTTCATATAGCTAAAACATAAAAGAAAAAAAATTTCCTATAATGAGAGCTCTTAAGATTTACTCTCTTAACAACTTTCATATGTAACATAGAGCCGTGTTCATTATATTAATCATGTACATTATATCCTTAGTACTTAATGTACCTTATAACTGGAAGTTGGAACCTTTTGACCAGTTTCATTCAATTCCTCCTTCCTCTAACCCCACCTCTGATAACCACAAATCTGCTATCTTTTCCTAATAGTTTGTTTGCTTGTTTGTTTTGTGTAGTGTAATTGACTTACAACACTATGTTACTGGTGTACAATAAAGTGATTAGATATTTCTATACATTACAAAATTATCACCACAATAAGCCTAGTTACCATGTCACCATACAACAATATTACATTATTATTGATTATATTTCCCATGCTGTACATAACATTCCTGTGACTCATTTATTTATTTTGTAACTGGGAGGTTGTACGTATGTACCTCTTAATTTTCCTCACCTGTTTCACTCATCATTCCCCACCTCCAGCAATCACCTGTTTGTTCTCTGTATCTATGACTCCGTTTCTGTTTTATGTTCATTTGTTTTGTTTTTCAGATTCCACATATAAGTGGGATCATACAATCTGTGCCTTTCTCTGTCTGACTTATTTCACTTTGCATAATACCCTCTAGGTCCATCCATGTTGTCACAATTGGCAAGATTTCATTCTTTTTTTATGGCTGAGTAGTATTCCATTGTATACAAATACCACATCTTCCTTATCTATTCATCTATTGATGGTCTCTTAGGTTGCTTCCTATATTGGCTCTTATGAATAATGATTCCAATTAACACAGGAGTGTATATATATTTTTTTTTCTTCTTCTTTTTTTTTTTTTTTTTTTGGTACGTGGGCCTCTCACTGTTGTGGCCTCTCCCTTTGCAGAGCACAGGTCCAGATGCACAGGCTCAGCAGCCACAGCTCACGGGCCTAGCCGCTCCGCGGCATGTGGGATCTTCCTGGACCGGGGCATGAACACATATCCCTTGCATTGGCAGGCGGACTCTCAACCACTGCACCACCAGGGAAGCCCAGGAGTGTATATTTTTTAATTAATATTTTTGTTTTCTTTTGAAAACTCCCCAGAAGTAGAATTGCTCTATCATATGGTAGTTCTATCTTTAATTTTTTGAGGAACCTCCATACTGTTTTCCATAGTGGCTGCACCAGCTTACATTCCCACCAACAGTGCAGGAGGGTTACCTTTTCTCTACATTCTCATAACCACATCAATTTTAAAAGACAAATTTTAACAGATGGAATTTTTTTTTAAAAGCTTTATACAATTTGTATTAAAGTAAAAGCACAAAAAGCCTAAAAGTATAGCAAATAATGTGTCTGTGCAACATTGACAACAACAAAAAACTGTTATAGCTGTATTAGTATCAGATTAAACTCACCAGGAAGTGAACATATACATATCCAAAACCGAATTTCAAAAATGGACATAATTACAAGGAAAATGGACAATTTTACTATTATGTTAGAAAGTTTAAACACATCTCTCTCACACATATCACTAATATATCCAAAAGACAATAAAACAAGTAAGAATTTTAACATTATTCCACTCTTAACTGGTTGGTCATATATCAAACATTGCATCAAAGACACATTCTCATCAAACCTACAGGAAAAATTTTGAAAATTAAAAAAAATTTGAAAATTGAAGATGTTTTAAAAATAATCAAATATTTAAAGAAAAAAATAATAATGTATCATGGGGTCCATTAAATATGTAAAAATAAAATGTATAAAAACAAGCAAACAACTAAGGAGGGATGCATATATATGCTTAAAATATTCTTCTATGTGAAGTGTCATAATATTGTTCACAGATGGAGTGTGATACGTTTAAGATGTATTCTGTATCTCTAGAGCAATTACTGAGGAACTAAAGAAAGAAGTAAAGCTTATAAGCCAACAGTGTAGATAAAATGGAATCATAATGGATACCCAGTTAATCCAAAATAAGGGAAAAAGAAGAAAATTAGAATAAGTATAGATTGGTCAACTAGAAAACAAGTAGCAGGATGATACATTTGAATCTAAGCATATCAATAATTGCATTAAATGTAATGATCTAAACACTGCAATTAAAAAGAGAGATTATAACACTGGAAAAAATCAAGAACGAGTTACATGCTATTAATAATACATATAATTTAATCATTAAAACGCTTATAGGTTAAATGAAAAAAGATATGCTAAACCTCTAACTATATGAAAGGTCAAGTGACCATGTTAATATCAGGTAGAATAGATTTCAGGACAAGAACTGTACCAAAGGTAAAAAAAAATGATCATATCTATAAATATATCTATGTACCTATTAACAGAGCTTCAAAATAAATGAGGCAACAACTGATATAAATGAAAGAATAAATAGGATCAATTATGTTTGGAAATTTCTACACTCCTGCCTCAGAAATTAAGAGTTTAAGTAGAAAAAAAAATTAGTAAGAATAAAGAAGACATGAATAATATTAAAAACCAACTTGACTTAATTGACATTTACAGAACACCACCAATCCTACCATCAACACCAGAACGCATATTCTTTTTGAGTGCACTTGGAAAAGTCACCAAGATAGCCTATATTGTAGGCCATAAAACAATTTATTTAATACGATTTGTGTTATACAGATTAAGAGTATAGAGAGACTACAAGCATACTTTGTTTATGCATTTTGCTTTATTGTGCTTCACAAATATTGTGTTTTTTGCAAATTGAAGATTTGTAGCAACGCTGTGTCAAGCAAGACTATTAGCTCCATTTTTCCAACAGCATTTACTCACTTCCTGTCTCTGTGTCACATTTTGATAATTCTAACAATATTTCAAAATTTTTCATTATTATTATATTTTTTATGGTAATCTGTGATCAGTGATATTTGATGTTACTGTTATAATTATTTTGGGGCACCAGGAACCATGCCCATATAAGATGGCAAACTTAATTGATAAATGTTGTGTGTGTTTTGACTGCTCCATCCACTGGCCATTCCCCCATGTCTCTCCCTCTCCTTGGCCCTCCCTCTTCTCTGAAACACAACAATATTGTAATTAGGCCAATTCATAACCCGCACAATGGCCTCTAAGTGTTCAAGTAATAGGAAGAGTCACATGTATCTCACTTTAAACCCAAAGCTAGAAATGATTAAGCTTAATGAGAAAGGTTTGTCAAAGCTGAGGCAGGCTGAAAGCTAAGCCTCTTGCACTAAACAGTTAGCCAAGTTGTGAATGTGATGAGAAAGCTCTTGAAGGAAGTTGAAAGTGCTATTCTAGTAAACACAGCAATGATAAGAAAGCTAAACAACGTTATTGCTAATGTGGACAAAGTTTTAGTGGTTTGGACAGAAAAGCCAACCAACTACAACACTTCCTTAAACCAAAGCCTAATCCAGAGCAAGGACCTAAGTCTCTTCAATTCTATGAAGGCTGAGAGTGATAAGGAAGCTGAAGAGAAGTTCGAAGCTAGAAGAGGTTGGTTCATGAGGTTTGAGAAAAGAAGCCATCTTCATAACATAAAAGTATAAAGTGAGGCAGCAAGTGCTGATGTAGAAGCTGCAGCAAGCCGTCCAAAAGATCTAGCTAAGATAATTAAGAAAGGTGGCTATGCTAAACAATAGATTGTTCATTAGACAAAAAGCCTTCTATTGGAAGAAGACTTTCATAGCCAGAGAGAAGTCAATGCCTGGCTTCAAAGCTTAAAAAGATCAGGCTGACTGTCACGTAAGGAGCTAATGCAGCTGGTGACTTTAAGATGAAGTCAATGCTCAATTACCATTCTGAAAATCCTAGGGCCCTTAAGAATTATGTTAACTCTACACTGCCTGTGCTCTACAAATGCAATAACAAAGCCTATATGACAGCACATCTGTTGACAACATAGTTTACTGAATATTTTAAGCTCACTGTTGAGTGTTACCGTTCAGAAAAAAGATTTCTTTTGAAATACTATAGCTTATTGACAAGGCACCTGTCACCCAAGAGCACTGATGGAGATGTACAAGAAGACTTGTGTTGTTTTCATGCCTACAAACACCACATTCAATCTGAAGGCTATAGGTCAAGGAGTAATTTTGACTTTCAAGTCTTTTTATTTAAGAAATATATTTCATAAAGCTACAACTGCCTTAGGTAGTGATTCCTCTGATGGATCTGGACAAAGTAAATTGAAAACCTTCTGGAAATGATTCACTCTTTTAGATGCCAGTAAGAACATTTGAGATTCATGGGAAGAAGTAAAAATATCAACATTAACAGGAGTGTGGAAGCAGTTGATCCTAACCCTCAAGGGTGACTTCGAGGGGTTCAAGACTTCAGTGAAGGAAGTACCTGGAGGTGACATGGAAATAGGAAGAGAAATAGGATTAGAAGTGGAGCCTGAAGATGAAACTGAATTTTTGCAATCTCAGATAAAATTTGTACAGAAGAGGATTTCTTTCTTCTGGATGAGCAAAGAAAATGATTTATTGAGATGGAAACTCCTGCTGGTGAAGATGCTATGATGTTGAAATGATAACAAAGGATGTATAATATTAACAGGGGCAGGGTTTGAGTGAATTGACTTCAATTTTGAAAGTAGGCTACTGTGGTTAAAATTCTATCAGGCAGCATTGCATGCTACAGAGAAAGCATTCATGAAAGGGGGAGTCAATAGATACAGCAAACTTCATTGTTTTCTTATCTTAAGAAACTGCTGCAGCCACTCCAACTTCAGTAATCATCACTCTGATCAGTCAACAGTCATCAACATCAAGGCAAGACCCTTCAGGAGCAAAAAATATTATGACTTGATGAAGGCTCAGATGATTGTTCACATTTTTTAACAATAAAGTATTTTAAATTATGGTATGTACATTTTTAGACATAATTCTATTGTACACTTAATAGACTACAGTATAGTGTAAATATAACTTTCATATGCACTGGGAAACCAAAAAAAAATGTGTGACTTATTTTTGATATTTACTTTATTGCTGTGACCTGGAACTGAACCCACAATATCACCAAGGAATGACCGTGTATAATTTATTTTAAGACTGAAATAAGGCAAGAATGCTTCCTCTTAGTACTTGCATTGATTATCATACTGGATGCCTTAGCCTGTGCATTAAGACAAGAAAAATAAATAAAAGACTTAAATATTGGAACAGAAGAAATAATATTGTATTTACTTGGAGAAGGCATATTCTTTGCATACAAAATTCTAGAAATCTACAGAAATACCAGTAGAACTAATAACTTATTGAGTTCTTGGGATGTAACATCAATATGCAAAAAAATCAATTGTGTTTCTATAATCCTCAATGAATAGTTGGAAAAATAAATTTTAAAAATAGTAATTAATGTATCATAAATATGGAAAAATTAGTGATAAATTTAACAAAATATGTGAAAACCCTATACCCCACGCTTATTAAATAAATAAATGTGCCATGCATTGAAAGAATAAATTTTGTTAAGATGCTAACTCACCCAATTTACTCTATTAATTCAATGCAACACAAAGAAAAATCCCAACAATTGTGTGTGTGCGTGTGTGTGTGTGTGTGTAAATTAAAATGCTGGTTCTGAAAGCAAAGAATATATCAATAGATTATTCAAAACAATTTAGAAAAGAAAAACAATTCTGGGAGACATATACAACCTACTTTAATAACATCCTAAAAAGCTAATATAATCAAGATTGTGTGATGTTGGTAATAGACATTCATCAATCTAACAGAGTATTTGTAGGTCAATTAATTTCTGATAATGGTGCCAAAGCAATTCAATGGAGAAAACATAGTCTTTTCAAAAAATGGTGCTGGAAAATTGTATATCTAAGTAAAAAAAAGTAAATGTCAACTTTTCTCTTCATCCATATCCAAAAATTAACCCCAAATGGATCAAAGAACTAAATATAAAAGCTAAAATAATAAAACTCTGGTAGAAAAGAGGAGAGAATAAAAGCTTCAAAACCTTAGGGTAAGCAAATATTTACTCAAAAGAAAAACTCATTAATCATTAGAGAAAATGATAAATTGAACTTAGCAAAATTAAAATATTCTGCTCTTCCGAAAACATTGTTAAGAAAATGAAAAGGAAAGCCACTGCCTGGGAAAAAAGTATTCACAATATGTATATCTAACAAAATTTTGTATGCAGAATATATTTTTAAAAAAGACAAAGGACCCTATTAAGGACAAATTATGAGAAATAACAATTCACAAAGGAAGAAATACAAATGGCCAGTAAGCACATAAAAATATGCTCAACATCATCAGTCATCAAATTAAAACCAAATGAGAAAACACTGCAACCTTAAAAGAATGCCAAAGACAAATAAGCAAATAAAACAGAACAAAAAATGAAATCCTGACAATCAAGTAATAGTGAAGATGTGGAGCAACTGGAAATCTCATGCATTTCTGATAGAAAAATGGATGTACCAAAAGCTCATTCATTTTGGAGAGCTGTTTGCTCATTTCTTATACAATTAAATCTATAGGGGAAGAGCATCAAGATGGAGGAAGAGTAAGACGTGGAGATCACCTTCCTCCCCACAGATACATCAGAAATACATCTACATGTGGAACAACTCCTACAGAACACCTATTGAACGCTGGCAGAAGACCTCAGACCTCCAAAAAGGCAAGAAACTCCCCACGTACCTGGATAGTGCAAAAGAAATAAAAACAGAGACAAAACAATAGGGATGGGACCTGCACCAGTGGGAGGGAGCTGTGAAGGAGGAAAGGTTTCCACACACTAGGATGCCCCTTCGTGGGCAGAGACTGCGGGTGGCAGAGGGGGAAAGCTTCGAAGCCACAGAAGAGAGCACCGTAACAGGGTGTGGAAGGTAAAGTGGAGAGATTCCGCACAAAGGATCTGTGCCGACCAGCACTCACCAGCCCAAGAGGCTTGTCAGCTCACCCGCTGGGGCAGGTGGGGGCTGGGATCTGAGGCTCGGGCTTCCGAGGTCGGATCAACTGGGGTTGCCTGTGTGAACACAGCTGGAAGGGGTCTAGTGTGCCACGGCTGGCTGGGAAGCGTTCTGGGAAAAAGTCTGGAGCTGCCGAAGAGGCAAGAGACTTTTTCTTGCCTCTTTGTTTCCTGGTGCACGAGGAGAGGGGATTAAGAGCACCACTTAAAGGAGCTCCAGAGACGGGCGTGAGCCGCAGATATCAGCACGGACCCCAGAGACGGGCATGAGATGCTAAGGCTGCTGCTGCAGTCACCAAGAAGCCTGTGTGCAAGCACAGGTCACTGTCCACACCTCCCCTCCTGGGAGCCTGTGCAGCCTGCCACTTCCAGGGTCCCATGATCCAGGGACAACTTCCCCAGGAGAACACGTGGCACACTTCAGGCTGTTGCGATGTCATGCTGGCCTCTGCTGCTGTAGCCTCGCCCTGCATTCCATGCCCCTCCCTACCCCCCGGCCTGAGTGGGCCAGAGCCCCCTAATCAGCTGCTCCTTTAACCCCATCCTGTTTGAGTAAAGAACAGATGCCCTCAGGGTACCTACTTGCAGAGGCGGGGCCAAATCCAAAGCTGAACCCCAGGAGCTGTGTGAACAAAGAAGAGAAAGAGAAATTTCACCCAGCAGCCTCAGGAGCAGTGGATTAAATCTCCACAGTCAACTTGATGTACCCTGTATTTGTGGAATACTTGAATAGACAATGAAGCATCCAAAATTAAGGAGGTGGACTTTAGGAGCAACAATAAATATATATATTTCCCTTCTTCTCTTTTTGTGAGTATGTATGTGTATGCTTCTGTGTGTGATTTGTCTGTATGGCTTTGCTTTTACCATTTGTCCTCGGGTTTTGTCTGTCCTTTATTTTTTCTTTTTTTTTCCTTTGGTATAGTTTTTAGCACTTGTTACCATTGGTGGATTTGTTTTTTGGTTTGCTGGCTCTCTTCTTTCTTTCTTTCTATTTTTTTTATTACTTTAAAATTTTTTAATAATTATTTTTTATTTTAATAACTATTTTATCTTATTTTATTTATTTTATCTTACTTCCTTCCTTCTTTCTTCCCTTCCTTCCTTCCTTCTTTCCTTCCTTCCTTCCTCTTTCTCTGTTTTATTCTAAGCAGTGTGGAGGACAGGCTCTTGGTGCTCCAGCCAGGCATCAGGGAGGTGCCTCTGAGGTGGGAAACCCAAGTTCAGAACACTGGTCCACCAGAGACCTCCCAGCTCCACGTAATATCAAATGGCGAAAATCTCCCAGAGAACTCCATCTCAATGCCAAGGCCCAGCTCCACTCAACAACCAGCAAGCTACAGTGTTGGACGCCCTATGCCAAACAAATAGCAAGACAGGAACACAGCCCCACCCATTAGCAGAGAGGCTGCCTAAAATCAAAATAAGGTCACAGACACCCCAAAACACACCATGAGATGTGGACCTGCCCACCAGAAACACAAGATCCAGCCTCATCCACCTGAACATAGGCCCTAGTCCACTCCACCAGGAAGCCTACACAACCCACTGAACCAACCTTAGCCACTGTGAGCAGACACCAAAAACAATGGGAACTACAAACCTGCAGCTGGTGAAAAGCAGACCCCAAACACAGTAAGTTAAGCAAAATGAGAAGACAGAGAAACACACAGCAGATGAAGAAGCAAGGTAAAAACCCACCACACCTAACAAAAAAAGAGGAAATTAGCAGTCTACCTGAAAAAGAATTCAGAATAATGATAGTAAAGATCCAAAATCTTGGAAATAGAATGGAGAAAATACAAGAAACGTTTAACAAGGACCTAGAAAAATGAAAGAGCAAACAAACAGTGATGAAAAACACAATAAATGAAATTAAAAATTCTCTAGAGGGATCAACAGCAGAATAGCTGAGGCAGAAGAACAGATAAGTGACCTGGAAGATAAAACAGTGGAAAGAACTACTGCAGAGCAGAATAAAGAAAAATGAATGAAAAGAATTGAGGACAGTCTCAGAGACCTCTGGAACAACATTAAATGCACCAACATTCAAATCATAGGGGTCCCAGAAGAAGAGAAAAAGAAAGTGACTGAGGACATATTTGAAGAGATTATAGTTGAAAACTTCCCTAATATGGGAAAGGAAATAGTTAATCAAGTCCAAGAAGCACAGAGAGTCCCATACAGGATAAATCCAAGGAGAAACACACCAAGACAAATATTAATCAAACTTTCAAAAATTAAATACAAAGAAGAAATACTAAAAGCAGCAAGGGAAAAACAACAAATAAAATAAAAGGGAACTCCCATAAGGTTAACAGCTGATCTTTCAGCAGAAACTCTGAAAGCCAGAAGGGAGTGGCAGGACACATTTAAAGTGATGAAAGAGAAAAACCTACAACAAAGATTACTCTACCTAGCAAGGATCTCATTCAGATTTAATGGAGAAATTAAAACCTTTACAGACAAGCAAAAGCTAAGACAATTCAGCACCACCAAACCAGCTTTAAAACAAATGCGAAAGGAACTTCTCTAGGCCAGAGAGACAACAGAAGGAAAAGACCTATAATACCCAACCCCAAACCATTAAGAAACTGGTAATCAGAACATACATGTGGATAATTATTTTAAATGTAAAAGGAGTAAATGCTTCAACCAAAGATGCAGACTGGCTAAATGGATACAAAAACAAGACCCATATATATGCTGTCTACAAAAGACCCACTTCAGACCTAGGGACACATACAGACAGAAAGTGAGGGGATGGAAAAAGATATTCCATGCAAATGGAAATCAAAAGAAAGCTGGAGTAGAGATTCTCATATCAGACAAAATAGACTTTAAAACAAAGACTCTTATAAGAGACAAAGAAGGACACTACATAATGATAAAGGGATCAATCCATGAAGAAGATATAACAATTGTAAATATTTATGCACCCAAGATAGGAGCACCTCAATACATAAGGCAAATACTAACAGCCATAAAAGGGGAAATCAACAGTAACACAATCATAGTAGGGGACTTTAAGACCCCACTCTCACCAATGGACAGATCATCCAAAATGAAAATAAATAAGGAAATACAAGCTTTAAATGATACATTAAACAAGAAGGACTTAATTGATATTTATAGGACATTCCATCCAAAAACAACAGAACACACTTTCTTTTCAGGTGCTCATGGAACATTCTCCAGGATAGCGCATATCTTGGGTCACAAATCAAGCCTTGGTAAATTTAAGTCAATTGAAATTGTATCAAGTATCTTTTCTGACCACAACATTATGAGATATCAATTACAGGAAAAAATCTTAAAAATACAAACACATGGAGGCTAAACAATGCACTACTTAATAACCAAGAGATCACTGAAGAAATCAAAGAGGAAATAAAAAAATACCTAGAAACAAACGACAATGAAAATATGACAACCCAAAACCTATGGGATGCAGCAAAAGCAGTTCTAAGAGGGAAGTTTATAGCAATACAATCCTACCTTAAGAAAAAAGAAACATCTCAAAGAAACAAACTAACCTTACACCTAAAGCAATTAGAGAAAGAAGAACAAAAACCCCCAAAGTTAGCAGAAGGAAAGAAATCAAAATGATCAGATCAGAAATAAATGAAAAAGAAGTGAAGGAAACAATAGCAAAAATCAATAAAACTAAAAGCTGGTTCTTTGAGATGATAAACAAAAATGATAAACCATTAGCCAGACTCATCAAGAAAAAAAGGGAGAAGAATCAAATCAACGGAATTAGAAATAAAAAAGAAGTAGCAACTGACATTGCAGAAATACAAAGGATCATAAGAGATTACTACAAGCAACTATATGCCAATAAAATGGACAACCTGGAAGAAATAGACACATTCTGAGAAATGCACAACTTTCCAAGACTGAACCAGGAAGAAACAGAAAATATGAATGGACCAATCACAAGCACTGAAATTGAAACTGTGATTAAAAATATTCCAACAAACAAAAGCCCAGAATGAGATGGCTTAACAGGCTAATTCTATCAAACATTTAGAGAAGAGCTAACATGTATCCTTCTCAAACTCTTCCACAATATAGTAGAGGGAGAAAGACTCCCAAATTCATTCTACAAGGCCAGCATCACCCTGATACCAAAACCAAAGATGTCACAAAGAAAGAAAACGACTGGCCAATATCACTGATGAACAGAGATGCAAAAATCCTCAAGAAAATACTAGCAAACAGAATCCAACAGCACATTAAAAGGATCATACACCATGATCAAGTGGGGTTTCTCCTAGGAATGCAAAGATTCTTCAATATATGCAAATCAATCAATGTGATACACCATATTAATAAACTGAAAGAGAAAAACCATATGATCATCTCAATAGATGCAGAGAAAGCTTTTGACAAAATTCAACACCCATTTATGATAAAAGTAGGCATACAGGAAATTTACCTCAACATGATAAAGGCCATATATGACAAACCCACAGCCAACATCATTCTCAACGGTGAAAAACTGAACGCATTTCATCTAAGATCAGGAAGAAGACAAGGTTGCCCCCTCTCAGCACTATTATTCAACATAGTTTTGGAAGCCTTAGCCACAGCAATCAGAGAAGAAAAAGAAATAAAAGGAATCCAAATCGGAAAAGTAAAAGTAAAGCTGTCACTGTTTGCAGATGACATGATACTATACATAGAGAATCCTAAATATGCTACCAGAAAACTACTAGAGCTAATCAATGAATTTGGTAAAGTAGCAGGATACAAAATTAATGCACAGAAATCCATTGCACTCCTATACACTAATGAAGAAAAATCTGAAAGTGAAATTAAGAAAACACTCGCTTTTACCATTGCAACAAAAAGAATAAAATACCTAGGAATAAACCTACCTAAGGAGACAAAAGACCTGTATGCAGAAAATTATAAGACACTGATGAAAGAAATTAAAGATGATACAAATAGATGGAGAGATATATCATGTTCTAGGATTGGAATAATCAACACTGTGAAAATGACTCTACTACCCAAACCAATCTACAGATTCAATGCAATTCCTATCAAATTACCAATGGCATTTTTCACAGAACTAGAACAAAAAATTTCACAATTTTTATGGAAACACAAAAGATCCTGAATAGTCAAAGGAATCTTGAGAAAGAAAAACGGAGCTGAAGGAATCAGGCTCCCAGACTTCAGACTATACTACAAAGCTACAGTAATCAAGAAAGCATGGAACTGGCACAAAAACAGAAATATAGTTCAATGGAACAGGATAGAAAGCCCAGAGATAAACCCACGTACATATGGTCACCTTATGTTTGATAAAGGAGGCAAGAATATACAACGGAGAAAAGACAGTCTCTTCAATAAGTGGTGCTGGGAAAACTGGACAGCTACGTGCAAAAGAATGAAATTAGAACACTCCCTAACACCATACACAAAAATAAACTAAAAATGGATTAAAGGCCTAAATGTAAGGCCAGACACTATCAAACTCTTAGAGGAAAACATAGGCAGAACACTCTATGATATAAATCACAGCAAAATCCTTTTTGACCCACCTCCTAGAGAAATGGAAATAAAAACAAACAAATGGGACCTAATGAAACTTAAAAGCTTTTGCACAGCAAAGGAAACCATAAATAAGATGAAAAGACAACCCTCAGGATGGGAGAAAATATTTGCAAATGAAGGAACTGACAAAGGATTAATCTCCAAAATTTACACGCAGCTCATGCAGCTCAATATCAAAAAAACAAACAACCCAATCCAAAAATGGGCAGAAGATTTAAATAAACATTTCTCCAAAGAAGTTATACAGATTGCCAACAAACACATGAAAGAGTGCTCAACATCATTAATCATTAGAGAAATGCAAATCAAAAGTAAAATGAAATATCCTCTCACACCAGTCAGATTGGCCATCATCAAAAACTCTAGAAAGAATAAATGTTGGAGAGGGTGTAGAGAAAAGGGAACACTCTTGCACTGCTGGTGGGAATGTAAATTGATACAGCCACTATGGATAACAGTATGGAGGTTCCTTAAGAAACTACAAATAGAACTACCATACGACCCTGCAATCCCACTACTGGGCATATACCCTGAGAAAACCATAATTCAAAAAGAGTCATGTACCAAAATGTTTATTGCAGCTCTATTTACGATAGCCAGGACATGGAAGCAACCTAACTGTCCATCAACAGATGAATGGATAAAGAAGATGTGGCACATATATACAATGGAATATTACTCAGCCATAAAAAGAAATGAAACTGAGTTATTTGTAATGAGGTGGATAGACCTGGAGTCTGTCATACAGAGTGAAGTCAGAAGGAGAAAAACAAATACAGTATACTAACACATATATATGGAATCTAAGAAAAAAAAATGTCATGAAGAGATTAGTGATAAGATGGGAATAAAACACAGACCTACTAGAGCATGGACTTGAGGTTATGGGGAGGGGGAAGGGTAAGATGTGACGAAGTGAGAGAGTGGCAGGGACATATATACACTACCAAATGTGAATTAGATAGCTAGTGGGAAGCTGCAGCACAGCACAGGGAGATCACCTCTGCGCTTTGTGACCACCTAGAGGGGTGGGATAGGGAGGGTGGGAGGGAGGGTGTCGCAAGAGGGAAGAGATATGGGAACATATGTATATGTATAACTGATTCACTTTGTTGTAAAGGATAAACTAACACACTATTGTAAAACAGTTATACTCTAATAAAGATGTTAAAAAAAAAAGAGAGAGAGAGAAGAAAAACCCTGTACTTTTCATATGACTTAGCAATTCCACTTCTGGGTATTTACCTAGCACAAATGAAAACATATGTCCAAACACACCATAAAAACCTTGTAAGGAAATAAAGAAGCTTTATTCATAACAGTTGAAAACTGGGTACAATCCAAATGTCTATCAGCAGATGAGTGGATAAACAAATTGTGGTAAACTTATACAATGGAATACAATGGAATTTGTTGAAAGGAAAAGGAAAATAAAGGGAAAAGAAAGGGAGAACGACTGATACGTGATACAACATGGATGACTCTCAAAACCAGTATACTTAGTTAAATTAGTCAGACACTAAAAAGTATAAATTGTATGATGCTACCAGTGCAAAATTATAGATGAAGTAATGTACACGGCTACAGAAAGCAGATCAGTGTTTTCTTGGGGTTGATTGGCAGAAGGAGGTTGACTAGTTTGGGACACAAAGAAACCTGAGTTGATGAAAAGCTTCTATATTAATTGTGGTGGTGGTTATCTATGTGCACATCTTTATAATATGCTTAAAATGAGTGCATTTTATTGAATGTATATTATGCTTCAACACAGCTTATTTTAAAAACTAAACATACTTACACAAAGACACTAGTTACAAATTGCTAAGACTGGTATCATTCTCTTTGTCCTAAACAGTTTAACAATTGCCCTGAGCCTTAGTTTTCTAAGTTCTTGCCCATTTCATTAAGATAAAATGCAACAGTATACAGTACATTTAAGAGGAACACAATATAGGTTGATTCACTTTTTTCATTCACTCTTCCACTAGCTTATAGAAATATTCTAATTATAGAAATTGTGGTTTCTGTCCTTTTGTGATGATTTTCTAATACATTTTATAAGTCATTTATCACAACTCTTCCCCTAGGCCATTAGACCATAGTCTGTTATCACCATTAAAAATAGAGTATTTTTTTTAATTTCAGGGAGTATATATATAATCTTTAGATTCTGTTAGCTAAATAATATTTTATAGAAGTAGGAAGTGTTTGTTGAATTGATTTAAATTTTGATAGTTATATTCTAAGAAGTCTGAGTCTAGTCATTTACTGATTTAACCATTTTCCATTCAAAATATGCTACACACTGTGAAAAATTTCTTATAGCAATATAAAGATGAAAAAAAATGATTACACCATCATGTAGCTAACATTTCCAAAAAAAACTACTGAAGATATGATTAAGAGAATTGAACAGGAGAATTTTCATGATAGGATGATCATTTGAATGTTTCCTGGATGGCAGTTAATTTATCATCTAGTTACTCTGAATTTTTCTATGCTTTTGATTTAGTAAAAGCAGTCATCAATTTATTGGAGGGAAAATCAGCTTAAATTCTTTTTATCTGTTTCATAAAGAACAAGCAACAAGTGTAGACTGGTCCCCTGTAAGTCTAGTATTTACATGTATAGCTATAGTTTTTTTTTTTTTAATTCCAAAACATACATAGAAATTTAAAGTAAAATCTTGTATAACTTGCATATATTACTAATTTTCTAAATTCTTACAGATCCAAGTTAGTCCTCCTTTGTTTTACTCAGAGCAGACACTATTTCTAAAACTAACAATGTCAGAACTTGTGGCCTCAGTATGAAACTTCTTCTCTGTAACTCATTCAAATTTGTCAAATATAGTCAAGCATAGTCTTCTCAAATTACCTGGAGAAAATATGTTCACCAAAAAGTAGGCTTCTGCTTATACTAGATACTATTCATCCCAATTACTTTTCATTAAGAAAATACATAAACAACAACAATAAAAGGATCCACGTGTAAAAGACTTTCTTTTTACAAATATTTAGATTTCTAGTTTTTACCTTTGTAAATTTCAACCTTTAAAAAAGTGATTTGCTTTACCACATTTCAAAAATAAATCAACGTTTCTGTAATGCGAATGTTAAAACCTGTGATTTCTCAGATGAGTCCATGTTTACCAGCAGGACTGAACCCAGGAAGGTCAGTTGAACATCCAGTGTACTTTCCCCTCACTGTGGTCAGTGAATCAGCAAGTGTTATAGGAGTTCAGTGTGAAATGCCAGGTGCTATTTCAACAGTCCTTCTTTCACAACATTTAGGGTGGGGTCACTCTGTTAGGCTCTGATAAGGTTACTGGAACTCACTCAGTTCCTAGGGTGGTCAAGTTAACATCCTCTACTCTCATGCTCTCTGAATGTAGAAGGTAGTCACAGAGACCTGCTTCCCTTTTTTGGGCAAAAGGCTACTCAACCACAAGCTGCTTATTAAACTCTGTCTGGAAAATATTATTCACTGAAATTATGTCTCAATAGCATAAAGTTTAACTTTGTAATTAACCAAACCATCTGTCATTGCAAGGCTCTCTTAAGACCATGCAAGTGGAAGAACTTTTACTTGCAGAACCTTACATAGTGAGTGGTGCTTTTTGTAATGAGTGACGGTGAGAAGGAAATGGCATGAATTTTAAATGATAGCCACAAATAGATTCTCAACTTTCTTCTCCCTTTGATAACTTACCTAACTTGGAACAAACTAATTTCCTAAAGAAAATAAATATCCTCCATCGTTCAGTAAATTATTACCCTTTCCATAAATTGTTTAGCTCTCTACTTTATAAAATAAAATTCATCTGGATGCTGTTGTAGCAAAAGATTGTCCATATGTATTTTCACTGTGTGTAAGAAAAATAGCAACATTTCCTTGAAAACTTAGTGATAATTACTAAACAAACAAAAATTAGTATTAATCAGTTATGTAATTTATTCTTCCTTTTAGATTCCAAGGTTTTCTGTCTTGATGCATTGAGCATCCATAGACATTTAGAACAAATGTAAATGCAGAGACATCAAGGAATCAGATAGCTTGAAGTGATAAAACACTATCAGTTGGGCAAGACCTGAGTCAGGTTTGCACTAGGTTTGGATCTTTAATGACTATTAGGTCACATATCTGGATGTGGCACCAACCAAACTCTGAACCAAAAGCTCAGATTGGATCTTAAGGAAATTTTTAATGTTGGTGGTTTTATTTTTAGATGTACATTAAAAAACAGAAAGAAATTAGAATTAAAAAAATTATATTGTACATCTATATCTTTATAATTGTAATATATCTACCCCAAAGTGTGAAGTCACATAGAGGAAAATTAATTCAGTTTATACAAATCTTTCCACAATTTAGCAGTTTATATCATTAAATTTTGATACTATTGATACATTGTCCATTAGAAGGAAGGAAGGAAGGAAGGAAGGAAGGATGAAGGGAGGGAAGGAAGGAGGGAGGAAGAGAGAAAATAAATTGTTCTATTGAATAGATGCCAGAAAGGTAATGGTAATCTACACATATTGACTGTTAGGGTTTTCTACAATACCTTGGTCCAACTGTTATTTAAAGTTTTAATTAATACCCAAATAGATGCTTCCATTGGCAAGTAGGAGATTTGGTCTTAGATTACCTATAACATCTTAAACTTAATATTATAATGCTACTTGTGTAGATCTTTTATTACAGTGATGAGGATGGACAGATCATGTAGTCACAGACCCTGAAGAAAACTGGTTTGTATGGGTTAACTATTTTCTGATGAGATCAGCCTAGCACTGCCACCTGCATTCCAAATGATTGGTCCCGAGAGAGTGATGAAGTCATTATGCCAACACCATCACATCCCAGTGTTGTTATACTGAGTCAGCCAAATGTGGTCCCATATTGGTCTGGTTTCTGTTCTGGCTGAAATCCACAGTCTGGAAATGGTATTCTTTTCAAAACGATTAATGCCTTCAGTTACAATTATTTTAGTTATCAAATACTCTCTGACAATGTTACCTAGATATTCACTGAAAATTATATGACTTGATCTCAAACAGAACACTTTAGGTTTTATCTTCTTCAATAAGTATCATAGCTAAAATTCCACTTATGACTTTGTCAGTATGCAATCTATAAGTAAACTTTATTTGTACAGTTAACCTGTTGCTAGAAAATAATTTCCAGTAAAGTCAGAGAGAGAAAAGAAACACAATAATTGGTCCTAAATTTCAAACTATTTTAACCAATGAAAGAAAAGGAAAACCCAACTAGTTAATTCCAGATTGTGAAGATTTGTACCTTGAGTATTTTACAAATGTCACTGAAGATAAATGTAGGAAAGAGCCCACCAAGATTAAAATAATAATCGGACTTCTAAATTTTTAATTATACACCCATATTTATTTTTATTAGAACATAGCTATTGAAGAAAATACTAAATGCATTTTTCATGCCATGTTTTTAGTCTTAAAAATTTTTTAGTGGAAATCTATTTGCCTTTTTGAAGTATATCTGTAATGGTACACCTTAAGTTCATAACTTAATTTTAAGTAGCAAATAAAGATCTTTTGAATTTGAGGTAAGCTGTCAAACTCTTTACCTTTGAAGATCACTAGATGATTTTCTTAAAAAAAAATTAAGCAACAAAGACAGGAGATAATCAATCCCACTCAGTACTAAAACTTATACACACATAGCCCACATTAAAATTCAAAGAAGTTATTTAATATCTTAAAGGTACATATTTAAGACTTCCATTAGTAATAATTATAATAAAAAGTAGCAACCAATAATAATGAGGAAAATTTCTGCCTATTATTGGTTATCTAAGAGAACTATTTTAAAGAAAAGATCTTTCCCAACTCTCCTCAGCCCCTATTAGAACTAATCCTCAGTAAAAAAAAAATAAGATGAACAAGGTAGTAATCCATTATGAACTTAGATCAATTATTATCCTGACAGAGGATGTTATAAGAAAGAAAAAAAAGAAAAATGTCCACATCTTTTAAACCCCTCTAATTCTGTTACTATGCAACATTGCAAAATTGTCCACATTAAGCAATTATTCCCTTATTTTCTAAACTATATTTTAAAATCCTGTAAATAAAGTCACAAGTCTGATAAACGGTAAAGAAACTCTATTCATTTGCACTGGAGTAAATACATCTATGGAAGAAAGCAAAGACAATGAATTACACAGGGAAAATAAAATTATTGTTCAAAAATATCTCTTTTCATTATTGAGCTATTTATGCCATAATTATCAGCAGCCCTTATATTTGTAAAATTGGTAAAGATTGGGGTGGTTATATGCTATTGAGTCATCTAGTTTGGGAATTTACTAGTAACAAGTCACTGGAGTTCAACCCCTTTGCTCTATCTCCACACATATTTTCAAGTAGTTATAATCAGAGCAAAAAATACATTTTACAGAGTTTTGCGCTCAAGATTCAAATATCGCTAATAACCCAGGTCCAAAATAACATTATTTTTCTTAATGTTTTTCAATTAATCTGATTTCTAGAATTACAATATTCTATCAAAAAATGGATAGACGATAAGTCAAAATATGTTTATCAGCATTTTCAGATTATTCAAACCAATTATTCAAACCAATGGGTTTATTTTTGAATACACTGAGAATAAAGGTATTATCATATTGGGCTTCTAGGACATTGGCTTTGGTACAAGTTATCAACAATAAAAATGATTGTTTGTCTCAGGATTTTAACATCTTGTTATTTTTGCCATTGGTTAATTTCTTCAAGAAACTCTTAAGGAATTTTCTAATACTCAATTATTTTTGCTTAATTAAAAAAATTATCTTTAACAGAGCACAAAACATGAGTTGCATAGTTTCAGAAAATAAATAACAATGGAAATGAACTTAATAATTTAATATTTAATCAGACAGAAATAATAAATATTTAAACATTCTACATTCATGGATAATAAATGTTTGTTTTACAATTAAGAAAATTTGTCATAATTAAAATAATTGTGAGAATTAAAATGGTTAATTTTCTGTTTGTTGTAGATAATTCATATTCACCTGATTTGAATGTATTTTTTAAATTATGCTTTCAGAGATTTTAAAAGTTATATATTTTGTTCGAAATACTTCTTGTTTCTGAAATCCTCCTTACTGGAAAAGAGGCTAAAAGGAGACGAAAGGTAGACATAGACTATTTTACACAGACCAGTTATGAGAGTCTTTCCTCCAAAGAATTTTTCTGATGATTTTAAACAACCTACTTATATAAGGTATATTACTGAATAGGGCTAAATTTATTCTCTCCATCTGATGTTTTGGTGTCACATAGACTGAACTATGAGAGTTTACATATTAGTAAGAAAAGCCAATGTAGTATAATAAAATATGTGGAGTGGGCCTTGTTCTCTCTAAACAGTTTTTGACTTTGTTTTTTGATATCCTGGAGCCAGGACTTTGAAGTGTTAAACCATCTATCTTATTTTATGAAACTGGGTCAATCTGCATTGATGACATTTCATTACAGACTCCATCTCAAAAACAGTATTGTATATTTCCCCAGAGAGATTACTCTATTGATGCCTTATGTATCAGACATTGACGACTTTATGTGTCAGCAACTGTCAGTATGAGAAGCAATGTGTGTTACTGCAGTCACCCATGCTGTATACATACTGCAGTCAACTAAAATCTGTCTCAGTTTACTCATCAATTAAATGGGTGATACTTAATTCCATTGGGACCTGTGAGTGGGAAATATACTAGCTTTATGTGTTGTTCTCACAAAATAGGCCGAAACAGATATAGAAAAAGCAAATATGTATGTTAATTCTATTATTTCTCTCATTTCTCTTATACCAGCGACTCATAAGAAAAGTAGCTGAGAAGTAGAATCCTAATTTGACTGCATAAATCAAGGTTGGTTTGCACTCAGGTGGTAAATTCTAATTCTAACAACTCCACCCAGTTTGCAAATATGACTAAGAAACTTCTTTTTTTTCTACTTGTTCTGTTCTGTTCTTTCCATTCCTCCCCCGGTACCACCTTCCCCAAATTAACACCTCCTACCCCCAACCCCAAACATTCTGGCTCCTCTTGATAGCTTATAAGCCCTGTATCAAACACCTGTGTGTGTAATTTGTTCCAACAGAAAACACGATTTCTCTTCAGAAGCAAGTAAAGCATATGGCATTTGATTCTCTAAGCACACTCTCAAATATTTTAAGCGACTTCTTGATTTTCATAATTCCGGCTCTGAAGTGCTTCCTTTTTTTTACCTCAATTTCAAAATTACTAGGTATCATATGATCATTGTAAAGCTGTGCATTTTGCAAATCAACCTCAATTATTATTAGCCTTTGCTTTTTCAGCAGGAGAAATAAATTCCCCACAGTGGCCATTCATTTGCCTCTCAGCATGATCACGTCCCTAAAGAAACTTGAATCTGAATCTACTTCCTCTTTTCTGGTTGGAAAACAAATGTGTGATTTGGGGTGAGTGCATATGTGAGTTTTACATACACACAGAGGTAATAGCCTGTCCCCAGCACCACCTTATCCTTTAGAGCAATTGCAAATTCCCAGGAATGGGACTTATTTCACAGGAAAGCAAAGCACCGGGGATTAATAGGTAAGCAATTTGGAGAACTTAGGAAATGCAAGTATTCCCTGTAACTTGCTGCACTCTGCCCTCATTCCTTCCCTCAAGCTAGAAAGACTTGGAGGAATGTTGCCAACCTATTAGCATTTCCAGAATTGAACATATTTTCTTGGAAATATTCTCTTCCCAAGATAGTACTATTGGAATTGTAACAAGAAATATTGAGCCCAACTTTACTGGCTCTCTCCAGGGTTGTGGGGAATAGGGTAGCTTCATAGACCAGCTTTGGAGTCACCTATGACAAAGATCTGAAAGGTTAAACATCAGTAGTCTGATTTTTTTTTCTCTCCTTGGCTTTCTCCTGCCAAGAAATCTTTGTGCAGGGACTGGTGAAAGCATGATGACAGCCCTTACATCCTTCAAGTCACAGTATTCTGAAGGTCTCTTTCTCAGCATATTTTAAGTGTTATGTCTCCTCCATTTCTCAGAGGACTAAGGTGGTTATGAACCTTAACCATAAAGAAGGAAAGAAAACATAAAGAGAAGTGTATAAGAACATGATATTTAATTGAAAGCGCAGGGGCCAGTTATATAAGCAATAAAAAAAAAAAAAAGACTTCCCTGTCAGGGAGAAAGAAAGATTATATACTTAAATAAGATAGTTAATAAGATAGCTTAGAAAAGATCTTTTGTTTTTCTTTCCATCAGCAACTTCCATTCACCTTATTCCCCCTATAAAGATATTATAACTTTTAGTGGGACCTGCCTTAAATAAGCCATCCTAAAGATAAGTACTAAGTGAACAATCTATGTTTAAAATCCTGCAGAGGGACATGATTGCACAATAGATGTGTGCATATGATGCAATAGTAAATTCTTTTACTTTTTAGATAAAATACAGTGTAAGTGTATTTCTTATTTATAACAGATAACACAATGCAAATAGTGTCCCTCTGGAGCTGTACAGTGTTGTGGTCCCAAACTTTCATGATCACTTCTGACAACACTATTTCAACTATTCAATCACACAGGCATAATTTGGGGTAAGGAATGCGTTCCATTTCAAAACCCCCTCAATAAAAGAAAGTTAAAGAATGTCAAACAAATGAGGAATGTTAGATTCTAATACACGTATTAGTAATATTTTTCCCACAGTATAGGATGATCTCCCTGTCTCCTCATATCTGTGATCTTCTAGAATCATTCAACATGAATTTGTGCCACAAGCCTATTAGTACCACCTAATCTACTCAAATCTAATTTAAGTCAAATGCAAGGTAGACCGCTGCCCCAGATTCTTAACCCAGAATTTTTGGTGTCACATTTAATTTTGGTTCTCTTTCTGTCCTACTGCATTTCTAAGAAAGGACCGTTTGAATATACTACTGTTTCTGTTTGTAACTGTCTGGTAGCAGTTATACTAATTCAAATTGATCAGCAGCCATTTATATTATATGAGAACCCATGGTGTAAGATGATGTAGCAACTCATTTAAAGAGCTTTCCCTGTGTTTTGTGATATCATCATGACATGATATAAAACACCATGGGACAGGTCAGATTGCCTTGGTGTCACTACACCTTGTGTCCAAAACCTGAAACCTCTTTTGTCAGTTAGCTAATTAGCTTATGTCTCCAGAGATTCTCTGTTACGTGATGGTGTGATTCACAATTTAGATGTAAATTGACATGCCCATTTCTCAGAAAACATCCCCCACACAAGTCTGTCATCCTCTTCCTCAACAGTTTATTGAGATTCTGCAGCTTATTTTACTCAAAAAACTAGTAAGTAAAGGCAGTAGAGAAAAGCACCCTGAATCTGAGGCAAATAAATAGAAGACAGAAAATAACACTTTGCAATTGGACTTCGAAAGGTCATTTAAAGTTGAAGACTATTCACTATTTCTTAAGTTATATTTTGGTAAGTTCATAGATAACAACGAAAATGACTCAAGTTTCAACCAAAACTCTTTTTACAGGCTACCTTCCTTCTAGGTAGTACTCATTTCCAAAATCTTATCTTGGTTACTCTAGTCAATGGTGTGACTGGAAATGATTCATTAATAGCCGCTCATGCCATTTTCTTCTGGGAATTATCTTAAATAAGGCGAGATAAATACCGCAAAATACTTCATGAGCTGAAGCTATTATCTTTATATCAAACAGAGGCCTAGACATAAACACATAGATTCATGTCTAGCCAGATGATAGGTTTGCTGAGATTGAGGACATGTTCTGTATCGCAGTATTTTGAATATATTTTTTAAATTTCCCCATTACATACTAAACAAAATTTGCAACCAGAGTGAGAGATACACACTAAGAATCTTGACCCAAAAAGGTCAAGAACTTGAAATAACCAACAACAACAAAAACAAAAATATCAGAAATCTCAAGAAAAATGGTTTCCCTTAAGAGATCATGTTATAATCCCACAGGTCATATTTGCAGACAGTTTTCTATGGAAAAATTCCTTTTTTTTTTTTTTTTTTTTTTTCCTGTACACGGGCCTCTCACTGTTGTGGCCTCTTCCGTTGTGGAGCACAGGCTCCGGACGCGCAGGCTCAGCGGCCATGGCTCACTGGCCCAGCCGCTCCGCGGCATGTGGGATCTTCCTGGACCGGGGCATGAACCCGTGTCCCCTGCATCGGCAGGTGGACTCCCAACCACTGCGCCACCAGGGGAGCCCAGAAAAATTCCTTCTTAATGGTTGTAAAACTACTGATTCAACTTGGTATGTGACTTAAATACATGATAATTTGTTTAGAGAACCTTTTTTTTCTGTGCCATGTTTTTGGTCATAATTAATGTGGTGACTTTAGAATTCAGTGCAATAATGGGAAGATCAAATGACAGGATATGCCTTTTGTAGCATATTGACTGTGGTATCTATGGCCAATTGTAGTTATTTTATTAATGGCCTCTTAGTTGTATGGTGTGTTTCTTTTGTCTAATAAGATACATTATCAGGTTTATTTTAAAAGTATTTTAGAAATATTTATTGAATATTTACTATATTTTAATCATATTCATGTACACTGCTTTTATTATACTTCATAATACAACAAAGAGTAAAAAACATTTGTTCATGAATGTTTAGAGACTAATCATTCAATGTCACACACAATTAGAAAATTATACAACCAGAATTTAAACTCAGCTGGTACTCAGGCCAGTGTTCTCCCCATTACATAAAGAGGAACTTAATGAAAATCACAGGCATTATCTTAAGATGCAGCCCTCCTTGGCTCCTATAAGGTTTAAGGTTTATAAATTATTTTTTTAAAAAGGTATCTCATTATCTGTTATAGACTGACGGCTTATTCACCCTCTGCAAATTCATATGTTGAAGCTCTAACCCTTAATGTGATGACATTGGGAGAAAGGGCTTTAGGAAATAATTAGGGTTAGATGAGGTCATCAGAGTGAGGCCCTTATAATGGGATTAGTGCCATTATAAGAATAGACACCAGAGGGGCTTCCCTGGTGGTGCAGTGGTTGAGAGTCCGCCTGCCGATGCAGGTGACATGGGTTTGTGCCCAGGTCCAGGAAGATCCCGCATGCCGTGGAGCGGCTGGGCCCGGGAGCCATGGCCGCTGAGCCTGCGCGTCTGGAGCCTGTGCTCCGCAATGGGAGAGACCACAACAGCAAGAGGCCCGCGTACCGCAAAAAAAAAAAAAAAAA
Source organism: Kogia breviceps (assembly GCF_026419965.1). Taxonomy (NCBI): domain Eukaryota; kingdom Metazoa; phylum Chordata; class Mammalia; order Artiodactyla; family Physeteridae; genus Kogia; species Kogia breviceps. Next base: position 117,253,724 of record NC_081311.1, on the reverse strand, counting down.
AAAAAGAATAGACACCAGAGAGCTTGTTCTCTGTCCCCATGTGCCCACAAAGAAAAGGTCATACAAGCAAACAGGGAGACGGTGGCTGCCTAGAAACCAGAAGAAGAGACTTCAGAATAAAATCTACATTGCTGGCACCTTGATCTTGGACTTCTCAGCTTCGAGAACTGTGAGAAATCAATTTCTGTTGTTTTAGCCACCTAGTCTATGGTATTTTGTTATAATAGCCTGAGCTAAGACACCATCTTATCTGAACCAAACTGACTACAATCTCATTTTAAGAATTAATATGGAGGAGAGGAGGCTGGTGGAGGGGAAGATCCATTTCCCTCTGTCTCAAGGAAGACATATATATATATATATATTTTTTTTTTTTAGTAAATTAAGAGGCACTAATATTTGCTCTATGTACTATTCTCCCAACCACCATCTTAAGTCTATGGTTTATTTTTTATTTTTTCAAAATAAATTTATTTATTCATTTCTGGCTGTGTTGGGTCTTTGTTGCTGTGCATGGGCTTTCTCTAGTTGTGGAGAGTGGGGGCTACTCTTCCTTATGGTACGTGGACTTCTCATTGCAGTGGCTTCTCTTGTTGTGGAGCATGGGCTCTAGGCTCGCAGGCTTCAGTAGTTGTGGCGCACGGGCTTAGTTGCTCAGTGACATGTGGGATGCTCCCGGACCAGGGATAGAACTCGTGTCCCCTGCATTGGCAGGTGGACGTGCACCACCAGGGAAGTCCCTATGGTGTATTTTTATGGTGTCCACATGTCCAAAAAAAATATTCAGGCTATGACATTCTTACATATTCTTAAATATTCAAAAATATTAAATCAATGATATTTCTATATTTCTTTGTCTTATTCTAGATTTGTAAACAAATATCAAACTCCTGTGTCAAAATAATTCCTGAGGTTTTTGGTTGGATATTATCTTTTCTCAGGTTTTCTCTTGTGTCTATCAATTTGAGGAAAGAATAACTTACCCACAAAAGACACTGATGAAAAATTTAGCAAAAGTATGAGCTCTCTTCAGACTATGAGATCAGACTATGAGAGACAATTTGCATGTAACAATTTTAGTCATTGATTTTAACTTTCAAAATATAGATAGACTTCAATATTCAGAAAAATTTGTAGGAAATAAGTGACAATCATTAATTTTTTTAAGGTAGACTCAGCTCTTTGCCGTTACAGGAGTTGAAAAAATAATAAATATTTGAAATTCAGCAAATAGAGCCTATAATTAATCATTTTCATCCTTAAAATTATTACTTACATTTGATGGCAAATTTGCTTTATTTGCAACCTCATAATATAACTATCTTAAGGCAACCTATCACAAATTCAATAAAGTCAACATTATATATCTCTAGAAATAAATTTGAAACAAAATCAAAGCAAAAATAGAAATGAGCTGAGAACTAAATTCTCAAATAATAGCATGTTAAATGAAGGAGGTTGGGTACACTTTGATAACAATATTGTTCTCATCAGAACAAATAAGGCTGTGAAAAGCTATGCTACTGAAATGACAGGAAAACCTTTGCTGAGACGGGAGGTAAAACTCACAACTGTGATATTGCTCAATGGTTTCTCAAGTCCCACTTCCACTTCTCTTTCTCCAAGTTATTTAAAGGTTTTGAAGTAAAGGACGGACAATTCACTGATTTTTTTCCAATTTAGCTAGCAGCTCACTAGAAATAGACAACTGGTAGTACTTTCAATTAAGTGTGCTTAGCTCCTAAATATGCATTGAATTTGTATTTAAAGGATCTCTTACTGCATGGTAATTACATGGAGCAGTGAGAGGGCACATTCCAGGTTCCCTAAACACAATTGTATACCATCAAGGGAAACTGGAAAGGCTTGATCGAGTTCTTCCCAATGACACATTCTTCAGACACCTTCTAACCAAAATAATCTTCTCTAATAACAAAGGAAGTATGTTCTTACTATAGCAAACATGGAAAGTCAAGAAAAATATAAAAATGAGAAAAATTACATTCATTTTGTATATTAATTTTTGTTAATTTTGAATACTGTTATTAGTAAAGCTAATAAATGATAGGAGTTCTATATCTAAACCTCTTCATATCATGATGTTATGCATATATAACATCACTAAATGATCTAGTAATATAAAACTAGCATGGATGATTCTTCTTTATCATAAATTCAGGATAAATTCACGAGAAGATATTCGCTTTTTTTTTAAGATTTAAAAAATTTTTTTTGATGTGGACCATTTTTAAAGTCTTCATTGAATCTGCCACAATGCCCCTTCTGCTTCACGTTCTGGTTTTTTTTATCCACAAGGCAAGCGGGATCCCAGCTCCCTGACCAGGGATCGAACCCACACCCCTCTCATTGGAAGGCAAAGTCCCAACCACTGGACTGCCAGGCAAGTCCTGATATTCACTTTTTATAAACATTATTCAATGTATTAATTTGAATATTCTATTGCCTGGACTGAAGAGCAAAACAATAAATAAATTCCATACTTTACAATTATTTCAAAATAAAGTATTCAAAGATTCTGGAAGAGGCAAGGTCTTTGTCAAAGAAGAGATAACTTTGCTGAATTGATTCCACAAACTAATCATTTGTCACTATAATTTTTTTTAAAATCAGAAATATAAATAATTGTAGTTAATCATATTTGGATAATATTGACTTACTCTATAAGGACTGTTCCAGCTTCTAATGAAAGCTTCTTAATGAATGTGCTGAATATACTCATGTGCCCCAAATGAGATGCAGATGTATGGAAGTAAGCCCACCTCCCAATCCCCTAGGGAAGCTGTGTAGGACAGGGTCTGCTGAAGTCCCTGGGGCCAGATGCCTTGGGCCACTGGAAGACATCCCTTTTACCCTAATCTGTCACACTAATTTTTTCTTTTTTTCTGTGAAAAGCATTGGGAAACTGTTTTTTGCTTTAAAAATTATTTAGTCCATGTTCTTGTGTACATGAAATATATGACCAAAAAGTCATCCTGACAAGATTAACCTTAGTGGGAGGAAAATATTACACTCATAAATATTTAGATGTCCATATTATCCCGGGTTAGCCACGAGGCAAATTGCAGAAAATGTGCCTTTAAAACTTATGAACTTACTTTTCTATTTACCTAACCTCTTTGACAAACCCACATGATCTACCAAATTTCATTTAGGCATCAACCTGGGTGCAGACTTCTTCATCTCTATTCTCTCTCATACACACTCACCTATATCAAGTTCCTTTCTAGCAAGTCAGTGTCCTGCTGGGTGATTGACTAGTAACTGGACAAACCATTTGAGGTTAAGTGGTTTGATGAGCTAGCCTATTTAGATAACATTTGCATTTTAACAGAGACTATCAGTTCTGCTGGATGGTAAGGAATTTATCTGATGTTTGTTTGCACTACCACTGGACAAAATCCTTGGTTCATAGCTAATGCTCAGTTTTGGTTTTTTGTTTGATTTTTAATGAATTAATAGATGCACTCTAGTAGCAAAAGCTAATTGCAACAGAAATTGTAAGATCATAGATTCATAATAACTTAGATTCATAATAACTGGTTGTGTAATATTCCCATCTACAGGGTCATCAGTACTAGTTTAGAATAAGAAAACTTTCATGGCAGAAGGAAAGAGCATTTACACATGTTTGAGAAGTGAAGATGAGTAGTTCTTAAACTATCATGTCTAGACTGGACAGTGTGAGGAAAATATGTCTTTGACATCTCTCCCTAAATGATTCATATTCACAAAAATAAAAAATGTGTTAATCTTTTTATTGAGTATTTTTGAAGGGTTTGTACTATGTACATAACCAGTAAGACATGTCAGTGGATGATAACATAAGGCATATTTCCACTTTTGTTTCTTTGCTATTGTGACACATTTTATTTTGAAATTAAACTTCTCACATTTGGATGGGAACAGAGCATGTTCTTTAAATCCTAGTAAGGAAAACATGCAGAATGGCTTTGGATTAGAGGACATAAGGTATTTCTCTCAATAGCAACCCAGTTTTCACGAGGGGGTGGTGTGCTCATGGCCCCCATCTGCATGGGTGTGAACAGACCTTCTACCAGGTGTCCACCCCAAGCACACACAGATGTAGAACAAGAAGAATGTATCCCCAGTGGAGAAGAGGGATGGCCCTATAATAAATTACACAGACAGGTGCTCTAGCTGGACATTTCACCAAATTAATGGGAGAGCAAAAGCAAATAACACCATGACTCATTATACACAAAGCATCTCTCAACTACAGGTAGGATTTCAAGTAAAATGGATTTATTAAGTTCATAACTATTAAATATCATAGTCATTATATTTAGCAATAAGGGGTACATCAAGAAGTATAAGGCATAATTTCTGCCTTCAAGAGTGAGCAATCTAGTTAGGGATAAATATGCCCTAGCATGAAAAAGAGAGGGAACAATTAGCTTCAGTAAGCATTTAAGATAAGATTCAATAGATGGTGCCATATAATTGTATATAGACATTTCTTCTCAGGTGGTAGGAATTACTAAATTCTCTATTGAAGGAATGTGAAGCAATAGATGGATAACAGCAGAATGAACAGCTGAGTGACAGTGGATAGTGGAGTGTGGTGGTGAAGAACACAGGTCCTGAATTTAGACTTTGAGTACAAGTCCTGAATCTACCACTTATAGAAAGAGGAAACATTATATGATGAGGAAAATAAGCAAGGGGAGTCAATGCAGGGTCTGGGAGTGGTAATAAATGAACCTAAAGAAGTAGGCAATATTTGGGGCATAGCCTTAGGTTTGAATGTCATCTAAAGATGTTTTTCCAGTAGACAGTGGAGAGCCATTAATGGGAGAAGTTGTCTACAAGGGCAGGTGAAATCCTTAGACCTGGACATGAGGAGCTCCACACTTCAGATAACTTCACATATCAGAAACACAAAGCAAATAAATGTGTTCAGTTACAGATGAGTGCCTCTGGCTCTCAGTAGTGGCACAGTAAGAACCATAATTCTGAAGGTCCACTTCGTGGCTCACACCATTCTGGTCTCAAGGAAGTGCTCTTCCACATCTTTACCTTATGTCCTTGAAATAAAAGAAAATTGCATCTGAATGTCTTAGACATGTGAAGGGTTCGTTCCTGCTGATACCAAAGATGGACAGTGCTTCAGAGAGTAGAGAACGTGAGCAGTAGAAGAACTTGGTAAGCCGAAAGACAAATTAATAACTTGTCAAATTCTTCCTTTCAGAGTATGTGCATGCCATACATTTTTATACAAAGTATCATTCCCTAGGAATGTCAAACATCCATTTTGGGGATTTTTTTCATGTTCTAATTTGAAGTTCTGGAGAGATTCATGATTGAATCTTTATAACAGTTACAGTGATGGTGTAACAGCACCATGATTGTAACAGTCAATGTTAAACAGTTTACGTCTTTTTATATGTAGGTCTAGATGTAATGTGGTACCACTTCTTTACATCTAAGTCAGGTGAGCAAAGGAGAACTGTAATACTTTTATTTTCATAAAAGTGTTTAATATGATTTAATAAAACTTTCAAAATTAAAAAATTTTCATTTTATTTAAATAATTGAACCTATATTTAGTAATTATAATTTATATTTGATTTAATTTCAATAGGTGATTTTGACTATTTCAGAATATATTTTTGAAAACAAAATATAACTTTTCATTTTTTAATTTCCTTTTTAAGAATTTTATAAAATTATATACAAGCTTAGTACATGGTGAACGTGATGGCATTTTATTTTTTATCCTTTACTTAAGTATTGTCATTAGAATTAAAATTATATAAAAATCATGACAATTATAACAGTAATTTTGCTGAAACTAAGAAATAAAAATAACTTGTATTGAATAAGTAAAAATATATTAATTCATGTATCCTTATTTTATTAACCACACAAACTTTACCAGTCCACCACAGAACAACCAGAAATTCAAAACAATAATGAAGTTCTATCTTTGATATTTTACTTATTTTCAGTCATTTAAAAAATAGAACTTTATGTTTCCAGTTTTGTCCTTATGACTGTATATTTGACAAAGATCGGGGAAATTTTTATTTAACAGCTTTTAGCTGGATTTAAAGTTTTAAAAAATTTAGCCATAACTGTTGGTGGGGCTGCATATGCATTCTTGCCTTACGCTCTGTGAATGTAGAGGTGGGCTGACAAGACCAGAAGTAGTCAAGAAATATTTCAATTAAGTACATTTTAGATACTAGGACACATCTTCCAAAGAAAAGTTCAAAACTCTTGCCCTCCCAATGCTCCTTTTTCTAGGCTCAAGAATAACTTTCTTTACTAATTTGGTTTCTTGATTGCTCTGATAAAAGGGCTGTTCCTGGGAGTAAACATGAGTGTTCCAGCCCCAGGAAAAGAATTAGCTCATGTTGTAAACGAACAAATTTGGAGTCTGATTTGTATACTACTTGTATAAGGTTAGTCAGCCAGCCCAATGAAGTCAAATACCTCAAGTTTCAAAGCCTACCCTGCCAAGCACAACATCCTCAAATATGTTGACCTCACCTATAAGAACTTGCCCCAAAGTGAGCCAGCTCACTCTCCGATGGCCCTGCAGTGCCTTCCTCAAGCTGCAGTCACAGCAGGGCTAGGCAGGCAGGACTCCCAGCTTCCTCAGACAGCAGAACCTTGGCACTCATTTCATATGTGCTTATGTTCTCTTACAATCAGAGCATTAAAATTATCTTTTGTAACTGATTTCTAAATAAAAAATCAAAAATAATTTTAGAAAAATTCTCTTTAAAAGAGTCTGAAATATTACTCTCCACAATTCAGAAGGGAACCGTTCTCAGTATGTGGGAATAAAAGATAGCTAATTCGTAGTCTGTGATCCTTCTGAATTACCAAAATTAGTCAAGGTCACATTTTTTAAGCAAATGGCTTTGGAAAAAAGAGAATAATATCCAATTCGACAATTTATGGCTTAGATGCTGCTGCAGGTTGACAGCTACTTTCAAATTGTTTTCTACTTAAAGTTTACATAAAAATGACATAGTAACCATAGAACTATGGATTATTAAATAGTTGATAAATCTCAATAAATATTGAAAATTTAATTTGTTTTCAATTAAAAACAATAAATATATATTGAATACAATTAAATCTTTCCTTGTGACAATTAATATGTAACTGAAAAATCTTTATTCTTTTTTTGTTCTTTGGGTTCATTTTGCCAAGAGTCCATGCAGAAACACCAAAAATGTATAAATAGATACCATTAGAAACTTAAAGGTAAAACATAATAAGGTACTATATAGAAAGATGAGTTGGGATGAAAATTTTATATATATATATGAAAAACAGTGGCTTTTTTTCCAAGATATTGATTGTTGATTCAGATAATTTAAGGTGTGTTCTTTCTTCCTGGAAACATCTATTTTGGAAAGCTGTATTTCAAAATTTCATTTTGCTCATATAAAAACACTTCTATTAGCAGTTCTTAGCCTTTTGAGAAAAAAATTAAATCATGTCTAAACTTTAAACTGTATAAGGTAAAGGGGAAACAATATCAGAGATAATAAATTGAACTATATCAGGACTTAAAAACAAGTTTACAAATGATTAAAGTAATTGAATACTCAAAAGAAGGAAAATAAGGACTTGGAGTGGAAGCAACTCCAATAAGGACTTTGAGTGGACATGGATTACTAAAGTTACAACCCAAAGTGAATTCAAAATTTCTAACAAATAAACTGTAAAGGAATCTGAGTCAACAGAATGTGAACAAAGAAAGGGTCACTACTCTTTAACGTTATTTCATAGAAATCAATTAAAAACAAGGCAAGGATAGAATTAACTAAAACCTAATCGAATGTCAGACACACAAAGTGAAAGTGAGAATTGAATCAACTGTCCAAATACTTCCACTTCCCTAAATACCGCTGTATAAAAATCAAGAAAACTGAAGAAAAATTGTTCTAGTTTGAATCCTGAATATTTTCCATATTCTCCATGTGATATTCTGTCTAAATCTACATTTCCATGAGATACAATATTTTAAATCTGCTTTGATAAACCCTGGAACATGAGTAATAGTAGCAGCATTACCTAAACTTTTCCAATATGCAAAACACTGTGCTACACATTACCGATGTATCATATCAACTAATTTACAGAACCATACTGGAGAAGCAGAGGCAAAACGAGGGTAAGTGATTTAGTCACCAGTTAGAGAATGCAGTAAGTGGTGGAGCTGCAAATGCCACCATGTCTGTCTGACTCAGAAGAACGGGGACACACTCAGAAGAACTGGAACACATCTAGTGTTCTTCACTGCACTAGATATATGTGAAAAGCTGATCCCACAGAAGATTTTTAAGGGGAAATTATGTCATCTGCCCATCAGCAACATTTAGAACTTCCAATGAAAGTAACAAATTGAGTTGAATAGGGCTAAAAGTAATATGGAAAATATTAGAGTCCAGCAGAGGACATTAAGATAGTTCAGTAATATTTCATGGTTAGCAGAGTTAAAGGCAGCTGAGATACCTAATAAGATGAGTACAGTCAAAGACCCTATTTCAGAGTTAATAGGCAGATCATTACAAGCTTTGACCAAAGCAGTCCCCACACTGACCTAATCAAAATCCAGAATGAAAATTATCATAAAGTGCATGATGAACCAATTAGCCTGGAGCTGGGTTGCTTCTATCTGCTCAAGTATCTCAGCTGGGAATGGTAAATTAAAAACTAAAAGGAAATGAGGAAGAAAAAAGTACTAGAAGGCAGGAGAATTAGTTTAAATTCGGGGTCCTTATGCAAAAGTTTCAGAGAGATCCCTTTCGCTTTGTTTACAGAAAAACAACACATACATAGATCTCTGGCAAACAGCAGGTACCCCTATGTGGGCCTCCACCAATCTCAGGGGGGCATGGGTAGTACTTGTATGCCACTTAGGTAAGAAAGAAGTGTTTTCGTTCACTATCTTAATGGAAAATATTAAAAAATAGCATGGAGGTGGAGTTTTAGAGCTTCAAGTGAAGACTGAAAAAGAGCAAGTAGCTCATTTGAACCAAAGATAAAAATTTAACTAGAACCCTAGAAATGATAGCTTTATTACTTCCCAATTTTCCTGTGCATTCTCTATTTTGTGCCTTTTTTTGTATCAAATCTGGAAGAGAAATGTAAAATAATTTGTGTGAAAAGGAAAAGAATACCAAAAAAATTACAAGATTGACATGATACCTTTCTCCAAAGGCCTTCTTAGTTTTGAAGAAGCCTAAGAAATGATGTGAGACTGAATCATGTAGAAGAAAGAAAACAAGATGTATCATTTGGGAAACTACATTTAACTATGCCATTAACTAACCATGTTGCCATTATCAATTTCCTTTCCATAACTTAAGAGTCATTTAAAAATTTTGCTTATTTTTATTTATTTACTTTTAAATTCAGTGAGAAGGTTAAACTCACAATGTTCTAAAGAATTTTTAGTTCAAAAATGTTCTCATTTTAGGCCTTCCCTGGTGGCCAGTGGTTGAGAGTCCGCCTGCCGATGCAGGGGACACGGGTTCATGCCCCTGTCCGGAAAGATCCCACATGCTGGGAGCGGCTAGGCCCGTGAGCCATGGCCGCTGAGCCTGCGTGTCCGGAGCCTGTGCTCCGCAAAGGGAGAGGCCACAACAGTGAGAGGCCCACGTACCGAAAAAAGAAAAAAAAAAAATTCTCATTTTAAAATTTTCTTTGGACATTGGTAGGAAAATATTAATAATAAAAAAGAGGAATTATCTCAAACATGCTTTGACTTCCTTTCAAATACAATCAGAGAATGTTCGTTTGTTCATTTTCTAGTCTTCTGATAAACCTGAATTAACTTCCCTTCCTTTCCTTTTGCATTACCCTTTTCAAAGTAGTCACTTCAGAAAACTGTACTGACTCCAAACATAATTCCATTGTTCTAAACTTTTCAGAATTGCCTTCATGAAATTTAAACAGCAGAGAAACATTATTACTTAGAAGTCACAGTCATGTTCAAAACTATAACTCAATTTGATCACCTTATTGAATCTCAAATTATATTATTTTATTAGAAAAATTTTAACAAATAAGTTTCGATATTGAACATGTGCTATCTAAAACTATTTTACAGAAAGTACCACATCCATAAAGAATTTTTTTTAAAAAAATAGATGATGAAAGAGAGAGAGAAGAAGAGAGAGAAGGAGAGGTTCTAAATCAGGGGTCCCCAACCCCCGGGCCAAGAACCGGTACCGGCCCGTGGCCTGTTAGGAACTGGACAGCACAGCAGGAGGTGAGTGGTGGGCCAGCAAGTGAAACTTCATCTACCGCTCCCCACCACTCGCATTACTGCCTGAACCAACCCCCATCCTATCCCAGGGAAAAATTGCCTTCCACGAAAGCGGTCCCTGGTGCCAAAAAGTTGGGGACCACTGTTCTAAATGATTTGCAACAAGCAAATAATTAGTTTTCCCTAAACATTACTGGCCAGTAGAGAATTCTCCTCCTGCATGAATAGTTTATCTTCTTGGGAACATACTCATATGTGTCTCTGAATCTGGGACTGGTAATAAATATAACCAGTCATGTTTCATAGCTGGGTCTTTTAATTTATCTCAAGATGGTAAATTTGAGCCAAAGTTAGTATAATAAAATGGTATGGGCATTAGAGTCAGACACACTTAAGCTGAAAACCCAGCTTCACCACTTGCTAATTATGTGATTTCAGGCCAGTTACTGAGCCTCGGTCTGTCAACTTATAGTTATGGGAATATTATCTAATCGTGGGGCTATTTTAAGAATCAAAAAAAAAAAAAAAAGTGAAAACTCTTAGTGCAAAGCCTGGAACAGAGTGGCTGCTTGAATGTGGTGGAAGCTGCATCACAGTTCCGTATCACTTCCTTGTGTGTCATAGAGAATTGCTCAGATGCACCTCGGTGAAAAGACTGCACACACTAGATAGATGGTGGAAATGTCAGCAAACAGATAAAACTGGAAATTTTCAACAATGAAATAGAAGGACTGATCAGGAGGAAGCTTGGTTTAAAATGGGCATCTTTTTACCTAATAATACTGGAAAACGGGGACTAGAAAGAGGCCAGAGTTCCTGCAAAATTGACAGATGCCCTACCTAGAACCCTGGCTCTTACAAGAAGATGTGAAAGGTTTCAATTTAATATTTGATTTAAAGGAGAGACCCTTTTTCATCAGAGTGACAGCTAGTTTAGGACCCATGGAGGGAATTACAGTACATCTGGTAATTATATACTTTGTGTGGGCTTGATGGGTGGGGATGTCTGGGGATTAAGCAACTCTACAAACCCAGGGGGCATTACCTTTGCAGAGATCACACCAAAATTGAAGCCTGGGAGAGAATTCCAGTCAGGCTGGAATTCAAAACAGCTTCCTTTTGAACAACCTTGTGGATCTGGTTACTCTCAAACAATTTGTGTACTCCCACACATAGACTCAAAGATGAAGCCATTTTGGGAGCAAAGTAATTGACAGATAAATATTATTGATTGCATTTAACCAAATACCTTGAGAACATCAAGAGTGTTGGTTGGACTGACAGCATGGACATGTATGCCTCTGCTACTGACAGGCAGTTCTTCCCTCTCTTGCAGAGATTTGCATAAAGTTTTTCTTTCTTTTTTTTTGTCAGAAAAAATTATGAAAGTGTCACTTTCCCTTTGCAGTTAATTCAGGAGAGATCCTCAATTCGAGCAGGGCACATTTTCATGCAAATACAGCAGCACAGTTTCCAGCCCCCTAATAGCTTCTTACAAATGATGTGCCATTACAACGAGGTTTATTTAAACAAATTTAATACATCTTTAATCAAGCTGGAGAGCATTTTCAAAGGTCACGCTCCAAATCAGGATCACTGTACTGAGCTTATCAAAGTATTAGCTTAAGGGGGAGGGAGAATTATTTCTTGGACAAGTAATTTTAGGCAAATCTTTATTTACATTTTTATTCAGTTATTAAATTTTATTCCTTTCCCTCCTCCTTCTAGTCTCCATTTATGAACCTATAAGAAAGTCTGCAAATGGAGCTATAAGCATATCACTGCAGTCAGTCCTTCCAGAGGCAACGCCTTTGAAGACAGAGGGTCTAAAAGGCAAGGACAAGAGACCAGGCATTTTCAATGTCAGAGATAATCTTTTAGTGCCTCTAAAGCATCCTTCCCAAAGGTCTCACATTAGGCTCTGTATACAGTGCTGAAATTCTAATGCACTGTTTCTTCAGTGGATAAATGAAATAGACTTTGAGAGTTGCCCTAACCAAGACCCTCATTCTTTCTCCCTGTCTCTCTGTCTCTCTGTCTCTGTCTCTATCTCTCCCTTTCTCTTACTACGTGTATAACATATACGCAAGCAAATAGTTATTGCCTTCCATTAATTATTCCCACAAGCACTTAATGTTATTATTCGAGGTTCTTCCTGACTCCTGAATCTTTTACATGAATATTTACCAAACAAAAAAGATCAGCTTGATTCACCTAGGAAAAATAAGTTTATCTTTGATAGTAGATCTTTGGACAAATGTCAGTAACAGCAACTACCATATGCAGTCATGATGATAGAGGAAATGTCTGTGTTTTCAGAGTGTGAGCTTCCATTCTGTACAATTCAACCCTTTATCCAAGTATAAAAGTAACTAATGAGGCCCCAAGATTAAAGGGGAAGTGAACTCTGAAAGAACACAGAAATAACTGATGGGAAGAGAAGAGTTACTCCCGAGGATTTTAATGCTCATTAGACTCAGGAGCTTTCAAACTTCTCAACAACATAGAAATGAAATAGAGCATCTGAAAAGACAATGCTGAGATAATGAAAAGATCATGCAGCACTGCTATTGAATCTATTTGGGGGTCTTAGCTCACTACCAGAAATTGCCTCTAGGGTGAAAAAAACTGGGGAATGGGACAAAACAAGAGAATCACAGAGATTAAATGTTTTTGCAGGCCAACAGGGGACAAAGCACCACCCTTCCATGAAAAGGACATGTCAGTAGGACCCACCAAATGTGGTGCCTTGTAGGTCAGGGCAAAAGGAACAGTGAGTAGGTAGAAAATAGGAGAAAGAAAATGAAATTGTTTGTGGCTTAGGATACAAGGGAATTCATATGTAATCAATAACAGCAGAACAAGAATTAGTAAACAGTGATTTGGGATTTGGGTTGATTCACAAAGAAATTAATGAATGTCTTAATATTAGATATTTGGTGGTAAAACTTACAAACAAAATAAAAACATAAACAAAAACAAACAAAAACCCCTGTTGCACATAGTGAAATACAAGTATATATTTGAAGATACACTCTCTACAGATAGATTTTTTTTCCCTTTTATTTCTAAATATGATTACCCTACTATTCTAAAGGCACAGATTGTCATTTTCAAGGGATGTGTGGCAAAAGTTTAAAAATGAAGGTGAGTTTTGAATGATTTTATATCCCTGGCTTATTCAAATTATGTGCCCTTTCAAAAAAGTGATGGGTTTGTTGGGGGAATGTGAGAAGTTACCTCAGTTGGAATAAATGGCAGCCATTATTTTCTGTAATCTCTGGGCAAATTTTTATTTGTCTTGATGTGTCTGTATCCTAATATCACCAACTCTACAGTAGCCTGGTTTATTCTCTTGTCTTACAATATCCCTGACTTCCTTGCAAAGGCTAAATGGCCACTGCCTCCCCCTAGCAAGCTTGGTGGTTTCTGAGTCTCGCTTCCCTTCTACAGCATTCCTTCCTCACCTCCCCACTCTGGCCCCACTCCCCTCACTCTCCTTTTCCTGAACCAGAATATGGAATTCTAAGAACATTGGCACAAGGCTTTCTGTGTCTGTGGTGTCAGCAACTGTGTTTCTGCACGTGTGTGTGGACATGATAAGGCACAACGAAGAGTCATTCTCCACACTCCCCAACAGCACTATTCACCTGTGCAGCCTTAGAAACGTGTACATCCTGGTGTGCCACTCAGAAACTCGGATACATTGGATCTTGCCTGAGGCATGGTATCTATATTTTGAAAAAGTTTCCCGGGTGATTTCTGTAGGAAGAATAGTGGAATCCTGAAACAGCCATGTCATCTTCCTAACTAATTCATTTTCTCGCTATGTTATACAGTCACTTATCCTCTTAAGCCTCAGTTTGAAAGATGGTGAACCATTCATTTATCCCTTCATTCTTTCAGAAAGTATGTATTATGAATCTACCATGTGCTTTGCATAAATGAATATTTTTCCAGGAAATTTCAGTCTAGTGGAGTAGACTGATTTAAATTTGATAGGTATGTATAAAGACCTTGGAGAGTTGAAGCTACCAGTTCTCTCGAGGGATGTCAAAGTTGGGAAGACTTCACAGATCAAATGATATTAGCTAGGTTTTAAATGATAAATATACTTTTACTAGGAGGAAGAGGAAGGGGATTTTAGCAAGAAGGGGGAGCATATTTAAGACACAAACATGAAACACGTGGTTTATTAAGGCTGTGGTCTGAGAAATAAAATAAGCAATGAGGTAGTATTGGGAAGTGTGACTAGGAAGGTAGGTTAAGACTGAACTTTGAAGGTTCTGAAAAAACATGCTGAGGAATTTGGATTCTTTTCTTGTGGAAAATGAGTTACCAGTTTTTTCTTTGCCTGTTTTTAACATGGAAATCACTCATACACATACGCACCCAGAGACTTATAATACCAGAGGTAAATTTAGTATCAGATGAAAGAGAGTGGGACAGGAAAACTGATAAGAAAGAGAGAAGGGAAAGATTTGAGAGTCACTCTCAGGTGCATCAACAGACCGTAATGAATAACTCTGAGTGACAAGAAAACAACAGTAGTCATTTCTACTTAACTGGTTTGAAGACAAAATGAAATTAAATCAAAATATTTTGAAAATGCAAAAATACTTGCAGAGAGGAAAGTCAATGTAGAAATCTCTAAAAAGACAAACGTTGATCCAATTATTCAAGTTAATAGCTTAAAGGATAGTATCACTTGGATATAGACGGTGTCCATATGTTACTTAATGGAATTGAAAGAAGGATGTCTTGGTTTCGTAAAATGATATGACTTTTTTTTACATATTTTGAAATATATGGAATTCTAAAGACTCAGTTTTTCTGCAGTTCTAATTTCCCATTTTAGCCTATACAGGCTTAAATATTTTTTTTGTTGTTGCCATAGTTCCTTTAACAGTAAAACAATGGTTAAATTATTCATCAGCATCCCATAGACTATGACCCAATGAATTACTGGATAAAATGTGAATTATTTGACATTATTCTACATATCTATGAGTTTAGTTCAAAGAAATGACAATTCCATATGCTCAACTCTTTTTTTTTTAACATCTTTATTGGAGTATAATTGCTTTACAATGGTGTGTTAGTTTCTGCTTTATAACAAAGTGAATCAGCTATACATATACATACATCCCCATATCTCCTCCCTCTTGCATCTCCCTCCCACCTTCCCTATCCCACCCCTCTAGGCGGTCACAAAGCACCGAGCCGACCTCCCTGTGCTATGTGGCTGCTTCCCACTAGCTATCTATTTTACATTTGGTAGTGTATATATTTCCATGCCACTCTCTCACTTCGTCTCAGCTTACCCTTCCCCCTCCCCATGTCCTCAAGTCCATTCTCTACGTCTGAGTCTTTATTCCTATCCTGCCCCTAGGTTCATCAGAACTTTTGTTTTTTCTTTTAGATTCTATATATATATGTGTTAGCATATGGTATTTGTTTTTCTCTTTCTGACTTAACCTCACTCTGTATGACAGACTCTAGGTCCATCCACCTCACTACAAATAACTCAATTTTGTTTCTTTTTATGGCTAATATTCCACTGTATATATGTGCCACATCTTCTTTATCCATTCATCTGTCGATGGTCACTTAGGTTACTTCCATGTCCTGGCTATTGTAAATAGAGATGCTCAACTCTTGAATAAGGGAGTGATGTGGTGGGGAATGGGGTGAGGTGAGGCGATCACTATGCAAAGGAGACTTCTCTATGATGCTTCCCTGTACTTACTATGTTCTGGTGTAGAGAAGGGTGGGAATAGAACTGAAAACCCTGATTACAAATATACTTTTTGTTGTTGTTTATATAGACTTTATTTTTCAGAAGTTTTAGGTTCATAGCAAAATTGATAAGATGATACAGAGATTTCCCATATACTTCCTGCCCGAACACATGCAGTCTCTCCTACGATCAACATCTCACATCAGAAAGGTAAATTTGTTACAACTGGTGACTACATTTATACATCATTATCACCTCAAATCCATATTATGGTTCACTCTCGGTGTTGTACATTCTACTGGATTTGACAAAGGTATAAATGATGTGTATCCAACACTATAGTATCATAAAAAGTTTCACTGCTTTAAATAGTCTGTGCTCCACCCATTCATCCCTCTGTACCCTCTAACCCCTGGAGATCACAGATCTTTCCACTGTCTCTTAGTGTTGCCTTTTCAAGAACTTCATATAGTTGGAATCATATAGTATGTTGCCTTTTCAAATTGGCTTCTTTCATTTAAATATTCATTTTTAAAAAGTTTTTCCATGTCTTTTCACAGCTCAATAGCTCATTTCTTTTTAGCACTGAATAATATCCCATTGTCTGGATGTACCACAGTTTATCCACGTATTTACAGAAGGACAACTTGGTTGCTTCCAAGTTTTGGCAATTATAAGTGAAGCTGATATAAACAACCGTGTGCAGGTTTTTGTGTGGACAGAAGTTTTCAATACATTTGGGTAAACACCAGAGTGCAATTGTTAGATTTTATGGTAAGAGTATGCTGTTTTGTAAGAAACTGCCAAACCCTTTTCTAAAGTGGTTATATTATTTTGTGCTTCCACAAGAAATGAATGTGATTTTCTGTTGTTCTACATTCTTGTCAGCATTTGGTGTTATCAGTGTTTTAGATTTTGGCCAATCTAATAGGTATGTAGTGACATCTCCCTGGCATTTCCCTAACTAATGACATATGATGTTGGACATTTTCTCATATGCTTATTTGCCATCTGTATATCTTCTTTGGTGAGATGTCTGTCCAGGTCTTTTCTCATTTTTAACCATGTTGTTTGTTTTCTTATTGTTGTATTTTTAAGAGTTCTTTGTATATTTTTGACAACACTCCTTCATCAGACATGTCTTTTGAAAATGAAGACATGTCTGTGGTTTGTCTTCTTATTCTCTTTTGTCTTTTTCAGAGCAGAAGTTTTTAATTTTTGTGAGGTCCAGCTTCAGTCCTGAAATCAATGATTTCTTTCATGGACATTACTTTTGGTGTTGTATCTAAAAGTCATCCTTACACCTAAGTTCATCCAGATTTTCTTCTTAATTGTCTTCCAGTAGTTTCATATTTTTGCATTTTATATTTAGGTCCATTTTGAGATAGTTTTTGTATAAAAAGGTATAAAGTCTGTGCCTAGATTCATTTTTCTTTTATGCACAGATGGCCAGTTTGAATTTACTTTTGCTCAAAGAAAAGAAAATAATTTAATCAGGAATGGACATTATGTTGTTTAGGAAAGGGTTGTTATGAACCCCATTTCTTATGTATGGTAGGCTCTTGGGTCCTGCCTGGAAACTGAAAGATCAGAAAAGGAGAACTAACACCATTCTGGAAAAGAGTATAGAGCCATAACTCTGAAAGACAAGTAGTCTTGTCAATGTCTTACCTTTAAGAAATTGTTGATATACAACAGAAATTTGTATTTTCTTATCTTGGATAAGAATTTTTTGCCTTGGGAGATGTGTGTGTTCTGTCTGAAAAACTCCCCATGAGAGTCTAGAAGTTAGCAAATACAAAGAGGGGCCGTATTCTGGACTAAATAAATCAGTCATTCAGAAATATACTGCTGAGAATTATTGTGTACTGCATATCACCCTGGTACAGGAGGGGGCCAGATTCTTTTGGAACACCATCCTTGAGAGCAGGGAGTTGTATTTTTCTAAGGAAAATGGAAAGGGGTGCTCCTTTAGGAGAGATTAAAAGGAGGTAAGCCTCAAGAAGAAAAATAAGGTCAGGAACAGGGGTCTGCTAATAAAGAGACTATTCAGTCAAGTTCCTGGCTTGCAGTTGAACCAGGTTTAATAAAAGTATTATTTTTAAAGTAGTGGGTGGGGACTAAGGGAAAAAGAAAAACAAATGAACAAAAACAGATGATGCATTTACCTAAGACTAACAAGAACAGAAGGTATTACCACCCCATAAGCTGAAGGGGCAAGTGATGGGATTGTTAAGGGGTACTCAGAGGAGTGGGCCACTTAAGATCTTTGTCCTTTGGGATATGGATGACCTGTAGTGGGAGCTAGTGGAATATGTCTTCATGTCATCTTGCTTCCATTTTCCAAACATATCCCTTTATCTCTCATTAGTTAAACTGCAGAAGCCAAAGGTAAAAGGATCTTGTAGAGTCAGTTCTGACAACCCAGTTTCCCAGAGCACAAAGCAGAATGGGATGTACAAAGGTAGAGAATAGATCTGGAAGGGCAGAACATATGCAACACAGCAACCACCTGTTTTTGAGTGTGTGTGTGTGTGTGTGTGTGTGTATGTTTAAGAGAGACGGACAGACAGAGAGAGAAGAGAGAGGTGTTTTTCCTTTAGTCTTTGAGTCTAACAGGAAGGTTTCAATATTGTCACTTCCTCTACTTTCTCCTAATTATCCAATAAAGTATTTTTCCAGTCTTGTACTACCACCAAAATGAAAAAAGGATTCAGTATGAAAAGGGTTGCCTTACCTGCAGGATGCTTCTGCTAAGGCCAGCATAGTAAGGACTACCATGAACCAAAGAATACTATGAATCTGGGAGTCCTAGAAAGCAATGACTTAAGACCAAGATATAGTAAGAAGAAGCAACCAAGATTTGAAGGCACTGTAGTATATAGGTGGACTCGGAAGTGGATTTGAGACCACCCTCTTTAGATTTTGTTTTCAAAATACACAAAAAAGATGACACATGATACAATTCATGGATAATTTATTATATCACATTATTTTGAAAACATCTATAGTCACTAACTAGTAAAAAGAGTCATTTTTACTTATTTCCAGATTGCTCTGCATGGGTCTTAAGGAGGAGATTCCAAATTTATTTTGACTTTTTGATTATTTAGAGCCATTCATCAAGAATATTTTGCAGCTTTCAACCTTTCTTCAGAAACATTCATTTGAATGAGAGAGAATATTCTGCAAATTGACTCCCAGGCTGATTTCTTACTATCATTCAGAATGGATTTGGGCCAACTCCTTCAGCCATTAGCTACGTGATACAATTTGATTTTAATAATGCATTCCCAAATACAAATAGAAATGACTATTGTGTGAGTATATGTTTTGAACTATCTGTTCATCATTGTTAAGACAGATAAGTGAAAATTTATCCCATTTCTAATTTCTGTTATTTAGTCATTAGATCCCTTTGATTTTTTGGTTCCATTTAGATAGTAATTAATAAAAAGACTAACCCTTTTTCTTGGAAGGAAAATATAGTGAGTGCCTCTTAAGAAAAATATATCATGTGCAGAAAGTCACAAGTTTGTCAGGAAGAGGTAATTTATTTCATATATAATGGCAACTAATATAAAAATGAGTGGAAGCATCTTTTAGGAAAATCATTTGACATCCTATGAATATTAAATTGATACACATTTACTTCTAAGAGAGTGTTTTTTTTTACCTTTTTGTGTTCTGGCACTAAATCTATTGTAGTCCCAGTAGTTTGAATAATGGCACTCTAATTAAAAATTTTTACTAATAATCACCCATCTTAGCTATATAATCTCTCTCTACATCATAGACATATAGTATAATTTCTAGCTCTTACACATCAATCATAACTAGGGATTTGAGTGGAACCTCTATAAACATCTCATATCAACACACACATATTTTATACTTCAAAATCCATTGTACTGACAATTAGATATCCCAGATTCATGTTCTAGATGCTCTAAGTATGGGAATTTTTTCTCAGATTTCATGGAATTTTCACTAACACAGTATCTGGATGTTAACTAATGTAATTGCCTTGTACTTTTAAGAAAGCATTCTTACTTTTTAAAATAACCATTAGTATAACCCAAAGAGAAAACTGCTAATAAATATACTAAAATTGTTTTTTTGATATTCATTCATAATATATCATTAAAGCTCAAATTGTATTTGAATTCATCTCTATTAAAATATAGAAAAATCGGGCTCCCCTGGTGGCACAGTGGTTGAGAGTCCACCTGCCGATGCAGGGGACACGGGTTCGTGTCCCGGTCTGGGAAGATCCCACATGCCGCGGAGCGGCTAGGCCTGTCAGCCATGGCCGCTGAGCCTGCGCGTCTGGAGCCCGTGCTCCGCAACAGGAGAGGGCACAACAGTGAGAGGCCCGCGTACAGAAAAAAAAAAAAAAAAAAAAAAAAAAAAAAAAATATATATATATATATATATATATATATATATATATAAATCTGTATATATTAGTCATTATTGTCTTTGTTTCAAAATAAAAATATTTTCAATTAGTCAAATATAACATGTTTTGATTACCAACTATTGCACTCAAAATTCATATGCAAAATGTAATCCAAACTTTACTGGGAGAATTCTACTAGGCTAAAACACTTTAATGTAGAACACTTAAATAAACAACATTTGTTATTCAATATTATTTATGCTTTAGGCAGCACTCTACATTTTTCTGTTTTTGGTTTGGAATATGTAATATATTGTACACACACACACACACACACACACACATACCCATCCCAAAGTGACAGTTCTTCTTGATTTCAGCCATTGGTTATGGCCAATTTTTATTTTGTTAAAATATTCCACTCTCTTTCTATGTTTAATGTACGCTCCCTTGAACAGATATTAAAGAAATATTTTCCATTTTTTTACACATGGATATGAAGTATAAAAATAATTTAGTGACAACACTTTCTCAACTCAAATTTTAAATAATCAAGATAAATCCAAGTTCTTAATGTGAATTGATTTACTTAGTTGAAATCATTTTCATGAGTGCTCAGAAAGGGTATATGTGAATGGACACTGCCATAATTAGAGTATTGAAGAGACAGTGACAGTTTACGGCCCAGAGCCCCTGAGCAAATAATCCACTTTACAAAATATAGGGGAATCAGACCCTTTGGCTTACTCTTCCTTTGAGGTACATGTTCTATCCTCCCACTAAAAGACCGTGTGTAAAGAAATATCATAACTCTTCTTTCAATGTTCTTTTCTTTGCTTAAAATGTCTCCAAGTCAAGAAGTGAAGAGTTACTATTTTTTATTTCTTTACAGCATATTCAATTTCAAAAATTTTGGAACAGGACTCACCATGGAAAATGTTCAAACTTTATCCTCTTGATAGATACTAGATAGATACTTCAGAATGAGATCAATATGTCCTCACATTTAAATAGAACATCCCATTACATAGAGGCAGGCTGTCAAGATTGGATTGCATGTATAATCTCCTTTAAAAGAATTAAAGCTTCCAAATGAATATGATGAAATAGAGTAGAAAATAATATTCTCATTGCCAATCTATCATTTTAAAGTAATACCTAGGCAGTCCATCAGCACCAAAAAGATAGGGACATCTGCTACACATTTCTGAGACAGCCTCATTTACATATTTGTAAATATTAAAAATAAATTTAGAAATTGATATTTTCTTTTTCTTCATAAATGGTCATAAATCATTGATGGAATCTGAATATGCTCGAGATGAATTGATTCTTCCTCTGGTCCTCTTAGAGGAATAGCTACTTTTTTGGTCCATATTCGTAACATTCTGCACTATGATAGGGTATTCGTAAAAAATAAAAATGTCTATACTTTTCTATTCCCCCCCCCTTCAGTTACTAAATATATCTAAACGTAACGTTTTGTCTAGTTTTCTGTCTAATTACATCACTGATTCATATTCAGGTATCTAGTAGATAGCTGTTTTTATTCCTTTTTACTGTATTTTCTCAGTTTCAGGTTTATATGAGATGTGCCAGTGCAATAGAACATACTCATAAATTTAGTTAATTTTCTAAATTCTAAGCTAGGGCTGAAAAAAATAAATATTTTCTGGCCTTTGCTCCTTTTAACCAATATTTAATCTATGTGAGAAATTCTTTTTACAGTATATTCTCTGGTTCTTGTTTTCTTATTCCTTATTGACTCTTTAATCTAATGGTACTTTAAAATGTACTTGTTAAGTAAATGGCAAATAAGATATAATGAAATATGAAGGTCAATTTACAAATGAGTATATTCCAAATGCTCATTTGCAGATCGGCTGTTTGTAACTGGTAACATATTTTTCTATAGAATATATTTGTTAGGTTTCCAGCCTAGCCTATATATAAATCATACCATTTAATCAATGCCAATTATACTAGCCTTGGTTCTTGACAGCAGGAACCCTGCTACTTCACGGAAGAGGAGAATGAGGAGGGTAATGAAGATAATTACTCTCCCATCCTCTGTTTTTTTTCTTTGATTCAAAACCATCTCAATACCTTTTTGGAATATTCAATTTTTAAAAAAATTACACCTTTAAGCCTTCCTTTCTGCATCTATCTCCAATTTAAAATAATCCATTCTGATTCCTAACCACTTAAATATACTTTCCATAGCTAACATTTTTTAAGCTCTTACTATATGCCAAGAGTAATTATAAATGCATTATAGTTATTAAGTTATTTCATTGTAACCACAATTCTGTGATGTGGGTACTAAAATTATCACCATTTTACAGATGTGGAAATGGATGAACAGTGGGATTCAGAGATTTTTCACGCAATGAGAAAGTGACATATCTGGTCCAAAGCACACTCATTCCATCCCAAACCCCATCCCAATGTGGCCCTCACACCAAGGTCTACACTTCCCAGTGCTAGCCTCCTCCCTGCCTTGTTACACCCTGCCATCAAACTACCCATTTGTTCACACAGCTGATCTAAGCCAGGTTTTAGGAATGAAGCAATCTTTTTAATCTAATTATTACTGTCTCTTCTAAATCTTCTCAGAGGAATTTAAAAAGACAATGTTTCTGAATTCAGATAAATATCTTATGGGGATAATTTCCATTGAAAAGAAAAGTGAAGGAAAGATAATGCCCTGTTCAGGTGAGAGAGGTACTCTTTGTTATAAGCCCGCTTGGGTTTCCTCCTCCTTCTAATAGGGGTTTCCCTCCTTCCACATTTCTTTTAAAAAATATTCTTCCTGTTATAGAAATATCATCTAGTATCTAGGAATTCCATAATTTTTAGAATATAAAAAGCATAGAAAGATTTTAAAAAAGGAATCTTAAATCCTATTCAACAGAGAATTTAAATGTTAAATTTTCTATACTTTTATTCAATACCTCATCTCCTGTAGTTTGTAAATAGATACCCAGTTGAGAAGACTAATAGCAGATTTCTTTCCTTTTTAAACTTAGTATATGACATTGGCATTCTCCTCAAGTTTTTACCAAATTTTTACAGATGTAATGTAAAATGCAAAATGAATCATATCTTATCATGTACTCTGAGTAGAAAGCATGGATACACAGGTCTTAGATCTACTGGCCATTTGTAAACAGGAGTTTGTAACTCAGGGACTGGCTTGAAAACATCTTTACCTCTTTGTCCTATAAAGACTGGATTTTGTAATGCAGCTATATGTGTTTGGAAAACATGTGAGAAAGTTTACATCTCGAGATAAACAAAATAGATTCAATTGTACAGGCCACAACTTGATGGACTTAATGACAGGCAGTGGGGATTGCTGAAATAAATGAAACCCAAATGGATTGCTTTCAAACTCTAAAAGTAAGACTTTGTGTTTTTTCCCTCATCTTGAACATTTTGAGAAATTAAGAGCAGTTTCTGAAAGCACAGTACCTTTATTTTTCATATATATATATGGCAGGAAGCCTTTTAGTCCTTGTCACCTTTTGTAAATGTCGGTATGAAAACAGGACAATGGTGGGCTGATTCTATAAAAAAAGATATGAAAAAAGAGTAATTTACTTTCTATCACTCACTAACCAGTCAATCGATTTTCTTTCTTATTGAATTTGAGCTAACAACC
Organism: Kogia breviceps; assembly: GCF_026419965.1. Classification (NCBI taxonomy): domain Eukaryota; kingdom Metazoa; phylum Chordata; class Mammalia; order Artiodactyla; family Physeteridae; genus Kogia; species Kogia breviceps. The sequence continues at coordinate 117,229,642 of NC_081311.1, read as the reverse complement.
TTCAACGATAAAATATTTTAATGATCAGTTTCCCAGAATAATTTAGACTTTGATAATTCACATGGTTGTCCTCCCCCTATACTTTAAAGTCTCAACATATAGGGCTTTAATACTGAAATAAAAATTACTCTGTGTGTGCATTGTAATAGATACAGAACCTTAGGTGGTAAGCACACTTTGGTAACTGAGGTTGACTAAATGTTTTGGCTTCAGGTCTGATTGACTTACAATGACCTGGTCAATTACCAGGCCTTGCCTTCACCTATATGAACAATGGCAGTACTGAATCCATCGTTCAGATGCAACTTCAGGACTACGCAGGAATTTTCTGTTTTGACTCTAGAAAATTACTCTCAGTTTTTAAAAGATAATTAAAAACATCAAACCAGCTAGCTTTCAGCTCTGCACAGTCTATCAGTATTAGAAGTTGTAACACCAAATTCGGGAAACAGATTTTTAACAACCAAATATAACAGAAAAAACTGTACAGATAGAAAAATACAGGTTTTGAGTCTATAAAATTCATTTCTGAGAAAGTCTATAGCAAAGATGAAGACTCCAAATGCTTTCACTCTCTTCATTTCTTTTGTGATATGAAAAAGTGGACAGTCATTTTTACAAGACTCTAGCTATAATTTGAACTGACATCCTTATAGCCAAGTGCATTAAAATTTAGAAGAAATTCCCAAGAGTAACACTCATAAGGGGTAATATATATGTATATTTCTGTGTATACATATATGTATAAAGAAAAGTGGGTAGGTCAGCAAATACAGGGAAATATATTCATAATAATTAAATGCTTTCTTCTCTCACTAACCCCTTTTCTTTTATAGCCAAAGTATTTTCTTAAGAAAGCTGATTCAAAAAGGACTAAATGAATCTTGTTCTTTTGGTAGTTGGACCATTTTATCTTATCTTGGTTAGAACTAGTAAATAATTCTCAGCAGTGTGAAGAAAATCCAGCTCAGTTGCTTGCATTCTAAATCAATCTCAGGTTTAAGAGAAGGTGCAGGCTTAAAAGTTATTACAACTCTACTGTTTTCTCTGATAAATTACATGAATAACATTTGAGACAATGCATTGTTAAATATTTATGTCTAGTACTATAGAACGAAGAAAAGCACAAGAACCCCTAGAAGAATAAATATATTTACCTAAATAAATTACTAAGACAAATATACTCCTATGTGCTCTGTACCAATAAACAGTAGGTATTCACTAAATTGTAGAATATAAATGGTTCATTTCCTCTAAATGTACACTGAAAGATCTATAACATGTTACACATTTCCTGTGCTTTGCATATATATTTCAATATTCATCATGAAAAGCCTTGCTTATGTGTCAATATACATTACTTTGCATATATTAAGAGTTTTTTTTTTTTTTAATTTTAGCATTACAGATGCTATTTATATGGGGGAAAGCTCAGGTCCTATTCCATGATTAACCCTTTCACAGCTCATCCTTTTTTCTCTACATGACATTTGCACAAAATGAATTGCTTGCTTAGACACAGCTAACTAAATAAAAGCAGGCCAGAGCTGATAGTATGAAAAATGGATTTTCATTACTGTTTCATTGATTCTTGTAAATAAGGGCCTGAGGCCTGCTCCGAAAAGGCTGCAAACAGTAATAATTTAATCTGAGGTGACATAGACCAAAATGTATGTGGACAAAAATCATCCTTGAATATTAAACAACAGCCTCAAGACAGAGAAAAGTGTTGCAGGCGAATTTAAATGTATGCAGATCGGTGGGTAACATATTTAAAAACAGAAATTAAAGATTCCTGTCATAAATCACATTTGCTGCCATGGATATGCCTTGTTATGCTGGTGTTTAAGAAAACCTGAAAGGTTAAGGCAGTTGGTGCATTAAATCGTACAAGGATAATTAATACTTTTCTTGTGGCTATTTATAAGAAATGGAAAATATAGTCAGATCAGCTGTGGCACTGTAGTAATTTGAGGGGGAAGCAATGAAAGCATGAGTCAATAGTTTTAACTGGACAAATGTCAAATGCTTAATGATGCAGTATCCCAATTTGGAAGCTGTTTGAAAGTTGTATATTTTTTAAATGAGATAAAATAGTTCATTCTCATACTACAAATATAATTTATTTGCCTCTCATCTTTTTTGTATTGCCCAAGGAAAAAAAATTCACATGGAATTTTTTCTTTTTGGTAGTTATTATACCTCGGTCACCTATACTGTAGATATATGAAAATAAATACCATTTCTGGCATCAAGTATTATAAATTCAGTCTTTTACCATGTCTCAAAATATAATAATGACACTATTTTTTTAAATGACTAATTTACTTGTCTCATCAGGAATCAGATTAGTAACATCAGAGGACACTCTCACTGCTTCCCCAGAGGAAAATCTACCTTTGTCACTCTATGAATTTAGGTCTATGATTATTCTCTTTTTAAAAATCCTCTTATGATATCTTATAGATTTTCCCTACTCTGAAAATCAGTGCTTTTTATTGATATTAGTATCGAGAACTATGTAAATGTTCCCTCATGAGACAGAAGGCATATAGCACCAAATCCTCAGCATATGAAAGAGCCATTTATTTTTCAGGGCACTACTACCTGTATAATATTCCTTTGAGCTAAGAGAAAGGATTGGCTGGCCTTTAGAAAGAAAACTATTTTTTTATGGATAAAGCAGTCTCACAATTATAGGTGTATTATTTGTGCAAGATATAATCTAGTTTACAGGGTGTTTTGTTTTTTAAATTGGTTTTAAAATAACAGTGGGGTTTGAATATATCACAATTCTTGCCCTATCATATTTTAGTACAAAAGCAATATGAGATAAATAAACATATTTTCTTTAAACTATACGTGTATACATTGTATGCAGAGACTTTTCTGGCTACAAATCCATTAATACTTTCATGACTAAATCCAGTCTAGATACCTTAACAAAAAAAAGAGCTGAAATGAACATTTATTACGATGGCCTTTTACATATCTTTTATATACACAAGTCACATAAAGTGAGTTCTGGGGTTTTGATAGATTATGCCATCATTGAATGTTCCCTGTGGCCTGAGAAACCAAACAATCCATTGAGACTCTCATGGTCCTTTAAATAGGGTGAGTTAGGAAGCCTTGTTTACCCACCATTGATAGATAACACTAAATCGAGGTGATAAAACCATTTTCACATTAACACTCCCACTCAGTATTGAGGTCATTGGGTAGAGCAATAGTTATGTACATCATCTTTCAATACACTTATACAACTGAGGACTCTCCTATAACTTTATCTTTGCTGATATTAAGCCTCATAAGAAAATGCTCTATAGTGATTCTGAATGTGTGAAATTACTCTAGTAGAAGCTATGAGATTTGTTTTCAAATGGTAGAAAGTTTGTTCAGGAAAAAAAAAAAATTCTCATGCAAAAGAAAAAAAAAGAATAGACTGAGTGAATGAGACCTTCCTTGTTAATATCTGCAGGTTTGTAATTGCTTAAGTTTTTCACCCCTCCCCTGTGACTCAATATCCAGAGACATTGCCTCATAGGTAGACGATGAACACCAATACATCTAGCCTGACAAATATTCTGTGAGTAATGCCATTGGCCAACAGTCCTTCCAATTTGAGCAAAAATGGTGTGGCTTCTAGGGAATGAAGCTGGTTTAATATCACAGCAAACTTCCTAAGCATGTAAATTCAGAGCACATGATCTGGCAAGTTTGAAGCCCTTTCAGCAGAATGAAACTGACAAGGTCATAGGAAGAATGGAACTCCTGTCTTCACACACTGGCCTCAGACACTGTGGATTAAATACAATCTCTACTTAAAGCAAATTGGTCCTGGATCAGAAGCTTCCTGATATAAAGAAAGAAATGCTAGGGATTAAGTTGTGATTGAAACAAAAATGGTTATCTTTGGTTATCTTTTCTGTATTTCTGTAGACCAGACCTTAACTCATTATAATCTTTGTTAATGATTAATGTCATGATTGCCAATTTGGTGATCAATTTAAAAAATATTTGTCAGATTGCTTTAAACTTAAGTGTAAGGCTATTTTCAGTTTTCAAAGTTCTTTTTAGCTATTGGTATTAAACACACATAACACATTTCCCTGGAAGCAGATATAACCCAGCTGTTAGGGATAAGATAGGAAAAACAGACTAAACATGAGTTGCAAGTGAGAATTTTTCTTGAAGAGAAAGCCTCTGTAAGTTATATTGCAAGGTGTTGGATCTAGGGAATAACATTTTATGCCTCAGTGTCACTTACTATTGCAGAACAGCCCAAACCTTTGAAGATGTGAAATATTTCCTATGTAATAGTAGACTATTGTCTAGACTACTGTCAAGGGTGGATTAGCAAGAATAGGGCCACAACTTCAAAGTCAAACAGCAATACCAGCAGTCCTAGAAATAGGTTTGATTTATAGGCCAATAAAGTATTTTCTAAAATCTACAACCTAAAGGTATAACTAATTTTTCCACTTGGATGTACAAAAATGGTTACAATATGAGCGGAGAATTAAAAAATAAAACGGAGCTCACTAGCTAAATACAGTAAGAAGGAGATAGGACACAATGGGAGTGATCATAGACACTAATCTCTTAAGAGCCGTAATGGCTCCTGTGGGTCTGTTATTGCCTGAGTAATAAATATATCTACTGTGCATGAGCATTAACCTCTGCAAAATATCATGAGGACGTGTAGCACATGGACCTGTAAACATTAGTGGCAGCTGCACTGATATATAAGTGTACAATGAAATGACTCCAAAGTAGCCATAATGTCTTATCACAGCAAGCTTGGTGAACGCCAATGCATTTACATGATCAAAGAGACAAATGAATTGGCTTTAAATGTATCATTAGTTGTGAACTTCACGATCCATCATAATTGACACTGCCTTTCAATGTCATGCAGAATAAAGTACATTAAAGCTGTGGAGAAAGCTATGGCTTCAAGGTTTCCACATAGATCTGAGCATTGGGTGTGAAAAAACAGTACTATTTTAGAGAATGGCAAACATGCTTTAGATCTGTACTCAAAGTAAACTTTAGGGAAAATGTATCATTTGACCAGATAAAATCTTGACGGTATTTCTTTAGCAATCATTGGTTGTAAGGCACACCTCATAAACAGAAAACAATACTACAGAAGAGGAAAGTAGTGGAAATGTTCCATTTAGCTTAGGTTCCAGAATGTGATTTCCCAGTGGTAACCCTGGTAAATAACCAAGTGATCTTAAACATCATTTAGGCATATTTTTAATCAAGTAATTCTACTTCTAAGACCACATGATTCTTATATCATGTATAAAGAAGATCACCTGAGTTATCTGTAATGAAGAAAATTACAACCCATATTATATCCAACAACAGGGGAATGGAGAAACATTTAAAATATTATGAGCTCTAGTCCTTTGAATTTTCAAAGAATATTTAATAACTTGCCAGTATACTTTTTTTTTTTTTTTTTTTTTTTTTTGTGGTACGCGGGCCTCTCACTGTTGTGGCCTCTCCCGTTGTGGAGCACAGGCTCCGGACGCACAGGCTCAGCGGCCATGGCTCACGGGCCCAGCCGCTCCACGGCATGTGGGATCTTCCCGGACCAGGGCATGAACCCGTGTCCCCTGCATCGGCAGGTGGATTCTCAACCACTGCACCACCAGGGAAGCCAGCCAGTATACTTTTAAAAAAGCAATTAAATGAGAATAAGATATAAAATTGTATGGCTAATTTTGTAGAAAAAAATTTGTATCCATATTAAAAGTATTAGAAATATATTTTTGGAAAAATATTAACAATGCCTTCACTTAAATATTTGAGATAATTTTTTCTATTAACTTTTCAATATTTTCCAAATTTTATAAAATCATAAAAATTTAATTGATCATAAATATTTTATAAGTAAGAAAAAATTTGAAGAAACCATCCAATAAAGTTACCATATAAAGTCCTTTCAAGGAGACTAGGATCTCTTTTCTATCTTCAGATCAATTACATTGATTTTCTTTCTTTTAAAGCATAGTTTTGTTAAGGATTTCATTTCTACATAGTGATGATGAGAGTAAAGGAGAGAATATCCAATATGGAATTATCACTAAAATACGTTTTAGAATGCAGGAATCTTCTCCCTTATTAAATCATCCCAATAAATATTCATTCATATCCCCATTATTCCATGTGGCCTTGTCAGCTAGATAAACATATAAACATTACATTAGTCACGTTTCTTGATCTTAACTTTGTTTCAGGTCAACCCAGGACTACTGAGTAGACCAGGAAGAGATTCCTTTTTGCCTTTTAAGGCACACTGTTAGGTGAATACATGGATAATATACATGCAGACTTGACCTCTGAACGTTAATACTCAAATGCGTACTCATTATCTCCATTTTGAAATCCACTACATGTTGCAAACTCAAAATCGACAAAACTTTTTTCAGGAGTCCCTTCAAATGCTGTCAGCCACTCAGTAGTGTAATTATAAACTGGAATATTATTTGTGACTTTTCTTCTCTACCTTCACAAATAACAGTCTCCCAGTCCTATAGATTTACTACCTCTATAGGTCCTTAATCCATTCACTGCTCTAAATCATTTCTTCTGTTATCCTAGTCCAGGCTACCATTATCTGCAACCTCCAACAGCCTCCCAATAGTTCTCCCAATACTCAGGGTGAACAGACTTGTTTTTGCCGATCCATTCTCACCCTGCAGACGGAGTCACGTTTCTAAAAACCTAATCTTTTCATGGCGTCTACCTACATGACACCATAGCCTTTAAGATAAACCCATAAGGCCTTAGCACAACCTTGAAGTTGTTTCATGATCTGTCCCTGCTCCACTCTCTTATCTCGTCTTTCTCTGTAGCCCTCTGTCCCTTCACAGACTCACAATGCTTCAGTTACTGTTAATATTCTACCATGCTTCTTCTTACCACCTAGCCTTGGCACATGCTTTTCCTTCTGCAGGAATTCTCTTCTCCTTCCTGTCCAGCCCCCAAATCCACTTCTTCAACTAAATAAACACCAGGTAATTCCTACTTAACACTAAGGTCTTGTCTTAGAGTCACTGATTCCTCTAGATTTAGATAGGTACCCTACTTCCTTCCTTCCATTTTGTCCTTCTCTACCTCGAATATGAGACTTATTTATTGTATTGTGATTGTAGAATAATTACTTGTTTTCTCCATTAAAGGACTTGTTCTGTGAGGTCTGGAAGGGTATCTGTCATATTTAATGTTATATATGCAGTTCCTAGCTATGCTTCATAAAGAATAAGTATTTAATATTTTAATGTATGAATAAATGAAAGTATTATCACTTTTAAAATTTAGTAAGTCAAACATTAAAAGTAATCCTTAGTATTTATTTCTGCAATGTAAGACTATTCTCATCAATTAGATATTCTTCATGTTGAATCATAATTATGGTGATGATTATGGCTAAGACTTCATGGTGTTTACTATGAATCTTGTTTTGTCCTGAGTACTTAATGTATATTACTTAATTTAATCCTTTCAACAACCCCATAAGGAGGTGTCATTATGTCCATTTTACACAAAAGGATGCAGAGGCACTGAAAGTTTAATTTTTCTCAAGGTCACACAGCTAGTAAGTGGTTATACTAGGGTTCTATGTCCACAGTAATATACAAACCCAACATTTTGAAGTATATATATGTAATATCCCACTGCATTCCCAGTCAGTGGTGAGTTGGGGTTGGGGAAACTCTTTTCCGTGCAGTCATTCATGGAACCAGGCTGATAAATTTCTGCCAAACCTAAATACATGTTTTTCAAGATCATCTTAAAAGATGACATCCAGACAATGAAAGGAGAAGGCTCTATGGGACAGAACTAGATAATGCACATCACTTCTACTCACATTTAATTGCCAAAACCTCATTTCAAATGACCATGTTAAGGCACATGATCATCCTAACATCAAGGGATGGTGAAAAATATGTTCAGGAAAAAAGGAAAGAGACATTTTTGGTGAATGATTTTCAGTTTCTACCATAGGGGCTGAGGCTGGATTTGAAACCAGACAGCATGACTCCAGTGCCCAATACTGAAGACTTTACTAAACCTCTAACAGGAATGTGCCATACTTATTTAATTCATATCCTAATTAAATGTATTTAGTATGTCTTAATGCTATATGTTTCCTGCTAAAACAACATAGATTGTATGTATTTTTCAGTGTTTGGACTCAATTTGACAGCCTTTTGTTCCTCATATGTTTACATAGCAAGTAGCTGGCATAATTTGTTCTGAATATCTAATGGAAAGGATTGGTAATGTCATTACCAAAACTTTACCTGCACCCTGCGTGACTATATATTTGGGATTATGTAATAATAGTTATATGCTTAACTATAGACAAAGCATTTTCCACTCCTCTAAGGTTATTTGGCTAAAGCCAAGAAGAAAACTGGTTGGCCAAATTTCATAACATCATTATTTAACACTTACAAATGATGGTTTAAGAGACAAACCCGTGGGACAATTTTATAAGTTACATAAAAGGTAACCAATTTTAGTTGAATAAAATCTGAGGGACATTTTCCCTAGGGTACTACAAATGGCAAAGTTTGTCAGAAAGAGGGGGCAAAAAAAGCACAGCTGACAGATGTTCCACATATAAAGTGGAATATCAAAGGGGTTATCAGAAAAAGGAGTTAAATTTAGGTCAGTTACAAGCAACTTGAATCTTGAAAAAATGTTAACCCAAAATATTCCTCTGAGACTGCTTTGCTATTTGGGATATACAGATAATTTGAGAAATTAATTGTTAATGATATAATTCTTTTTTTATCAGAGAGGTTGTGGAATTATGGCTCTTTAATTTGTATTAGTTAAAAAACCAGTGAAATGAATGACCCCAAACTTAGTGTTTAAAACAGGGATTTATTTTGGGTTATCATTTTGTACATAACAGTCAGGAATTTGAGAGGTGGTAAGTGGCCGACTCTTGCTTGGATCACTTACATAGTTGTAATCAGATGTCTGCTGAGAGTACAGTCATCTGAAGGCTCAGCTGGGCTGAACATCCAGGATGGCTCACTCACATGGCTGGCAACTGATAATGGCTGTTGGCTGGGAGCTCAGCTGAACTGGTACCTGGAACATTTACACATGAACTTTTAAGCAAGGCAGTGTTAGTGTAATCAGATTTCTTAAATAGAGGTTGGCTTTCTCCAAATCAAACATCTCAAGCTTCATGGTCTTTTAGGACCTAGAGTTGGAAGTCACATAGAATCACATCTGTTGTGTTTTATTTGTCACAAGTAAGTTACTAAGTTCGGTCCTGATTAAAGGGAAGGAGGCATAGAAACCTACCTCTCAATGGGAGGAGGGTCAAATAAGTTGTGAACATGGTTTCAAACAACCATAAATTTTGATTCTAACACTAAGTGTATTATTATTTTATTATTATTATTATTATTATTTTAGAGGAGTGTGGTAGAGGGCTGAGTAGATCAGGACAGATCTTTTGAAAACAGCTCTATAGTCAGGAAGTTTTTCTTAAACTCTGAATATCCATATACTTCTATTTCATGGCAATATTTTCTTTGATCAAAACTCCCCAGATTTTTTCACTTATATAAAGTATGGGTAAAGATGTCACACTGAACAAATTATTTAAATATTTTTTCGAACAGTGAGCACTATGCTTTGCCATAATAACTTAAACCATTTCCTCAGAGTAGACTCCGTCTGTGCAGAATCAAAGCATAATTATTATTTTTAGATTTCTTACTCTCTCAAATTTTATGTCAATCACATCTTGGCCTTTTGACTAAAAGTGTAAACTGTGACTCCATATTTCTTTTTAACAAGTTGCATATTTCGGTCTCTCATATCAATATTTTACACAAGAAGCGAGCGAAGGTCAAGTTTTACTGTTGAATATTATTCTATGGTGTTCAGGTAAAATGGACACTTGCAGCATACCATGAAAAATAAAGATAATTTAATGTTTGGTGAAAACCGATAATATCATTTGAATATCAAGAACTCAAGTGAGTAGTTTTGAGATGATACTGGTAGCCAACATAAAGAAGCAGAGTTTATTATAAACCACAGCAATAATATCCTCACTCCCTCAAAGTATATTTTGTGATTGACAGATAATTTTCAACATTTATTTGATTGATACAAAATTATTCCATCCAGTTTGTTTTCTTAATACCCTTATGAATATTAGCTATAAATGTAGCTATGAAGATTCTTATAAATGTAGCTAAATCAACTGGAGGTTTGCATGAGAGTCTTTTAGCAGATAGAAATCTATTAGAAGATGCTGAAATGGTAACAGGAAATGATCTTTGAGGGCATTACTGATGGTCTAATCACTTATGAACACCTTGTTGAATAACATTTATGTTAAGTGCTACCAAGATCTTCTATAAAGACCATGAAGTAGTCTTTCAATCAAAAAATGAGCCAATTCTTGGAGTAGATTTAAAATTGATTCCTTATGAGAATGCCAATCTTGCTGACATTGTCAATGAGTATTAATTGACTGCATACTATAAACCAGAAGCTGTTCAAGAATAGATATGGGGCTTCCCTGGTGGCACAGTGGTTGAGAATCCGCCTGCCGATGCAGGGGGCACGGGTTCGTGCCCCGGTCCGGGAAGATCCCACATGCCGTGGAGCGGCTGGGCCCGTGAGCCATGGCCGCTGAGCCTGTGCGTCCGGAGCCTATGCTCCGCAACGGGAGAGGCCACAACAGTGAGAGGCCCGCGTATCACAAAAAATAAAATAAAATAAAAATAAAAAAAGAATAGATCTGTATCACTGCACACACATAAACAGTTAAGTATGTAATAAGTCAGGTGGTCTTATGAAGAAAAATAAAATGGCAAAAAGTATAGAGCAGTATAACAGAAGGGGCAAAGTATGCTGTTTTAGGTAGAATGATCAGGGAGTATTTCAGTCTCTTAGTGACCAAATACAGTGAGAGAAACATGTGGACAATTTTATAGAAGAGAATTCCAGACCAAGAGTCTTGTTCTGCTGAGACAGAATTTTTCAAAATTTTCCTCAGTGCTTGCTAGTTTCCAAGTCCCACCTGTTCTTCCTGCTCTCTTTTCCCAAAGTCAATGCTCCAGCCTTCAGATGAAAGTTTCTTCTCTTTTCTGCTGTAAGAAAAGATACTTGACCCTGTAACTTATATGGGCAGAAGAATCCTCTCAAGATGGCTGCTTTCCTTGGCACAAAAAGCCTCTTTTAAGGAACCTAATTATTTTGTAAAAGATCTTAATTTTTCAGGCATTTAGTTTTTATTGGCAGCTATTGCTCCCCAAAAGCAAATAGGTTTTTGCTACTGTAATCCAACTTCTCACCAATATACAATGTTTTTACACGAATGGGCTTTTTCGGTGTCCAACAAATTAATTTAGTTCCATGGTTCTCTACCCGATCAGCTTTTAAAATCCTGATGTCCAGATCTTACCCCATAGACCATTTAGATTAGAATCCTGGGATGAAAAGCAGGAATTAGTATTTAAAAAAACAAAACAAAACAAAACCTTGCCACATTATTCCAATGTTACTCAAGGTTGAGAATTACTGCCATAATCCATAAACCATCAGCAAATTACAAACGCAAAGAATATTAACACTCCTTGACCAGTTCCAACTGTTGTTCCGGAGAGAAAACTGAAGCCCAGAGAAGGGAAAAAGCTTGGCCAAGGATATAGAACCAACAACTACAGCAGCCTTGTCCGGAAAAAAAAAAAAAAAAAAACTGAAGAGAGCCTGTATCCTTTTCAGAATGGTGGTGGTGTGAAAAAATGGCACAGAATAGGGAGAGAGTATGTGAGGAGGTTTTGAATAGCATCATCCTCGCAAGACCTAGTCCTTGGCCTCAGATCCCATACCCTTGCGAGATGGCTGGGTGAAGATGAGAAAGCGTTGCCTTTGCAAATCATTATGATCCAGCTCCATGAAAAGAGGACCTGACCTTCCTTTTGAGGAGAAATATTAGTTAAGCTCTTAAATTGCCTTGTTTCTCTTCACTCTCTTCTCTCTTTTACTTTCTTAGGAATTTTCATTTTATTTTCTTTTCATAACATTTTCAGGGTGAAGGTTTGGGAAATTACATAAAATTTGAAAGAAGCAAATTTCCAATAAATCTACTTCAGTACAGAATGCCTGCCACTTACATTCAACATATTTTTGAATGATAGAATAGTGAAATTGTCTTGAAATTCACCATAATTTTTTTAACATCTTTATTTGAGTATAACTGTTTTACAATAGTGTGTTAGTTTCTCCTTTACAACAAAGTGAATCAGTTATACATATACATATGTTCCCATAACTCTTCCCTCTTGTGTCACCCTCCGTCCCACCCTCCCTATCCCACCCCTCTAGGTGGTCACAAAGCACAGTCACCATAATTTTTATTTCCTCATTCTTGGCTCAAATAATTCCAAGATTTGATGATAAAATCTGTTTTTGATCTAGGTGATAATTGTTGAATTATTATTCACAATATTTAATTTATTCACTCTAACTTAATCATTGCCTTATAGTTTACTTATTCTGATTGCTAGTAAAAATTTTTTTAAAAAATCATTAAGATTGAACATTTTCATCAAAATATATTTAGGTAATAAACTCTTCAATTTTCTTGTTCTTGATATTTGTTGAGATGTATCAATCTGTAACTCTGGATTTTTTGCCATCCCCCCAAACTTTTTTTTTTTGAAAAAATAATTTATTTGATTATTGCTGCTGATTTGTGTTCTTGTTTGGGCTTTTGCATTATATTTTATTTCCTTTAACTGTATTTTATCTTTCTCATTTTTCTCTTTTTCTTTTTGACTGTTTTCATCTGAGTCCTGGTTGAATTCCTTGAATTTGACTTCTATAAATCAGTTATCTATTGTATCTTATCTGTTATTTTTGAAACCCATCACAGTTTCAATTAAGCAATCATATTTCTTCTTTCTCATGCAATGTTTTCTGATTTCTGGTTGTTCCTATTTTACATTTCTTTCCTCCATGTAAATAGATAAAATATCCTCTCAAATCTTAAGGAGATCATAAATCAGAAAGCTCTGAATATTGTGTTGGGTTTTTAAAATTCTGTTGTGTGGTTTTTATATTGTTTCATTTTGTTTTTACAGTATATCTACTTCATTTAATCAATTCCTCTAAGTATTCAGGAATGTCTCCTTGTTTTGACATAATGCATCTTTTTATAGAACTTGTAGAATTTTTTTCTGATACTCAGTTAGAAACTTTCTGTTTGTTCTGGCTGCCAATGAAGGACAAGACCCTGCCATATTGAGTTTCTAAAACATTCATTGAGACCACATCCTGTCCTTTTCCCTCATAGAGGCTGTGAACGGAGTTCTCTCAGCATTTTATCCACTCAGATCCTGGCCACATAGCTCCTTGGGGAAATTTTGGTGGTAGAAGAGGGTCAGAAATCTGACCCCAATTCCCTCTTGTGTAACAGCGGTGAGGAAGATGGGGCAGAGGTGAGTTGCTAAATAACACTCGTTGAGTGCTTACCAAGGACTAGGCGCCAGACTGAGCACTTAACCTGTTATTTAAATTTCATAGCAACTCTATGAGGTAGATAACAAATACGACCCCTTTCCACTTTGTATATGAGAAAATCAAGTGATTGGAATTTTTTATATTTTCTTCTAAGATCATGGAACTATTGAGAGAAGAGTCTGGACTGAAGCCACGTTCCTACTCAATTCACCATTTCCCCCTGTTTATTATTTAGTTAAAATACTTTGAAGTTGGGGGCACAAAACTATAATCCTTCATATTTTTGTCACCAATGAAAATTCCCCTCTCCCATTTGATATTCTGTTAGCCATTCCCATGGATCTCTCAGAAGAGTAGAGTTTATAAAAACCATCTTTCCCAGAATTGCCACTCGATTACCAGTTTATCTGACTCTGGAATCATTAATCTCTGCCCTTTTTAACAATGTGGGAAACTCAAATTCTAGACATTCTAAGAGACATGACCTCCAAATTGTTTGAAAGCCAGGTCCTTTCAAAAACCTTGATGAGAAAATAATATTTAAGGAATACAACTTAAAGCGTAACTACATAAAATCTTAAGGCGTCTTAGCTCTTCATTTCAATGGCTTAAAAAACTTATCTATGAAGTATTATTCCACAGGCTTTAACTGTCATTAGGTGACACTAGTACCATTATCAAAGGATTTTGAGCACTTGTCTATTGACCACCATGTAACTAATATGGCTTCAATCCATCTCAGGAGAACTGGATCATTGTAAAATTTATAAACTAGCAGGTCATAAAAGTGTTTGTTACTCTGCACACTAACATACAGTGGCTTAACAAGGTTTTTGAAATAAGTATTAAAAATTAATTATTAGCAAGGTGAGACGTACATAATGATAAAAAAGCTGGAAATTGCTGTTACATGGAATGCAGAAGGCAAGTATGGAGTGGTTTGTTTGAGAAAAAAGTGATTCTGGAATATTTTCCAGAATACTTGTTTTATATGGCCATCAACACCTACCTGAGTTCTTTGCCCATAGGAAATGCTCAGTAAACACTTCCCCCCAGAGGTGATAAAATAGTACTATAATCAGTGCCTGGAGAAAGATAATTCAAACAGAATACTGCATTGATTTTTCAATTACCATCTGGGGAGATGCAAGTAAGAATGTCACCAAAATTGTATATTGGCGTTTGAACTCCCCATGACACATAGGTTTTTGCTTAAGTAAAACTTAACACCTTTTTCACATATATTAACATAATGTCTTTCAAAAAATTAGATTTGAAAAGTGTTTTGGAAATAAAAATGGTAAACAAGTATAATGGATTATTTTTATTCATAGACATATCCAAATGTGGGTATTTGAGTGTGAACTTTTAGGTGTTTATTTAAACACTAAATTTAGGTGTTTATTTTAAAAGAAATATTAATTGTAAGAACATATAACCCCTTGAGCAAGGGAGGGGGATTTTGCACATATGGATGTATGAGCATAGGCGAGTGTATATAAGTGAGATAACATATTCCCAGGAGACAAATTTTAAATATTTTGGTTTATCCATAAGGAACCTTCAAATTCTGTCTTAAACTCAATAATAACCTCTCTTAAAACAAAAAATAGGGCTTCCCTGGTGGCGCAGTGGTTGAGAGTCCGCCTGCCGATGCAGGGGACATGGGTTCGTGCCCCAGTCCGGGAAGATCCCACATGCTGCAGAGCGGCTGGGCCCATGAGCCATGGCCACTGAGCCTGTGCGTCTGAAACCTGTGCTCCACAACGGGAGAGGCCACAACAGTGAGAGGCCCGCGTACCACAAAAACAAACAAACAAAAAATTTTTTTTTTTTTTTTTTTTTTTTTTTTTTTTTTTTCCGGTATATGGGCCTCTCACCGTTGCGGCCCCTCCCGCTGCGGAGCGCAGGCTCCGGACGCGCAGGCCCAGCGGCCACGGCCCACGGGCCCAGCCGCTCCGCGGCACGCGGGATCCTCCCGGACTAGGGCACGAACCTGCGCCCCCTGCATCGGCAGGCGGACTCCCAACCACTGCACCACCAGGGAAGCCCCAAACAAAAAAAATTATCTTTATTCCTGGCCTTTTCTCTGAGACCTTGGTGTTATAATCTCTCTACTCAGCAATCTTTAAATCTCTGGTTTATCCTTACCACATCTACCCAGTTGTATTAATGTCACTGTGGCCTGATCTCTATCATCAGCCATTTCTTCTCATTTTTCACTGCTGCTGCTGATGGTAAAGCTTTCATTCCTACATACTTATATTTATATTTAATAATAACCTTCTGGGGATTTTGCACCATTAAGTTTCCTCCAGCTCATACTAATATCAAAGATGTTTTAATGAGATGGGAGCATCAATTTCACCTTCCTGCTTTATTCTACCAAATAATTTCTGAATTGGTTTTCAAAAATTCACAGACCTTTCAAATATGACCTCCAGTCCTACTCAATTGCAGAACCATCAGAATGCAAATATAAAGGGATATGGTTTCTTTATCTTTGTTTACTCCACTGTATCAAGAACACAATTCTCGACCTATGCTAGGTCCAACATAAGAAACACTCAATAAATGTTTGTGGAAATGAACTAGGATTTACTTATTGAATAAGTTAATACCTATGTTGTATTATAGTTTCTGGACACTGTAATTGAAAGCCCACTTCACACAAATATATAAGGAGCACATATAAAAATGAAAATTTTACACAGTTTTGACCTTTAGATATTTTTACTAAAACTATAATGTGTGAAAATATACAAAAGAAGCGATTTGATAATTATGTTGAAGATGTCCGTGAAATTTTCCATATTCTATATACCTATATATATACTCCATGGATTAAATGATAGACATAAAATTAGTGAATAATCACTAAGTACCTTTCATTAAACATATATTTCTTATTACAAAAGAATTTCATTGATATATTAATTACAAAATTAAGGCTTTCTTCTATTGCACGGGGGCCAAACATACGGTAACTGTCCCCTCTCCCCTCAAAACACCTCATTTAGCAGTGGAGTATCAGTGATGCATTAGTAGGGTTCAATAAATACATTGCTTTTTTTCTTTTGCTATTTTTAAGAACCTTAATGTTAAGTATTAAGAGAAAGGGTTTTAGAGTCTGATGGCCTGGTTTCAATTCTCTGGCTGCTGTCTAGCAGCGTAATCTTAAGGAAGTCATTCAAGTTCTCTAAATCTGAATTTTCTCTTCTCTAATCTTGGAGATAATACCCACCTCATGGTCTCATTATGAGGATCAAATGAAATCATATATAGAAGAGGCAAGCCAGAAAGTGTTACCCAAGTGTTGATAAAGGTGTAGCTTTATCAGTTATTTTCAGAATTGTCAGAATTTTAATAATTTCTAATCTTATATTTGATATGACAAAGTACATATGTTAAATTGAATGAGACTTGGGGTCCAGATGGCCTCTTGTCCATCTCTGTCTCCTCCTACACCAAAAAGTGCATCTCAGTTCAATAATATTGGGTTATTGAATGAATTTTAAATGCGAAGCAACATGGTAGACTCTGGAGATGAACAATAAGCAGCATTTTCCTCCTAGTACATGTAGTCTAGTAGAAGAGGGACACACAAAAAGTTAACATAAATATAATAAATGCTAAGATACTCTCATGCATAGTATGTCAGACAGGTAGGGTAGGGTGGCATTTTACTTATCTTATGATTTGACAATCTTCCTAAAAGTGACAATTGTGTTGAATTGTCAACTAATAATTAGAGTTATGGTGAACTAATTGTATTTCGATGGTGTGCAGGAAGGGTTTTTCCTGGTAGCTGGTACAGTAAGAACACAGGCAAAGAAGTGTGACTAACCATCAGTGGAAACGAATATAGAAGCAGTTCTTTACTATGTGAAAACAAATGAGAAACAGAGACTAGTTAAAAAGAGGCTGGAAAGGAAGAGGGCTACTAACTCAAGCTTCTGAGCTTACATTTTGTCCTCTGCAAGTAAAAGCATAATCTACTGGGACTAGAGTGGTAGGTAGATCCCTGCGTTAGCTGGTGCCAAATACATAAAAATGGACAGAGTTATAGAATTATTTCAAAACTAGGCAAAAAGAAGAAAAAAATGATCAACTTTGATTTTTGTGTTGTCCACTGGGTTAAATGGTTGTGTTGGCATTTGGAAGATTTGGCACACCTGTGTTTATTGCAATTAGCCTAAGATTTAAAAGGTGGAGAAAACAGAGTTTAAAAATATGATACACTTAAGATATGCACTAAATTAAAAGGATTAGAGAAAATCTTATGATCACTGGGTCAAATCCTTTCTTCTTAGTTCTGAAAGACAAAGTAACGCACAATAGGAAACTGCCATAGGAACTGAAGCACTGCTGATATAAGGAAGAAGCTCCCCAAACACACCAGCAGGGTATTTTCCTCTAAATTCACTGCACTTTCAGTTGTGGAGCAGATAATTGCACTTTTAAAAACTACATTTATATAAATAGTCCCTATATTCTTGGTTCTTATTGCCCTCATTCTTTTCATAAATCAAATACTAAACAAATTGGCTACGTGTGTTCTTCATATAGTGAAGCACAGTAATTCATTAAAAAAATTAATTGCCTGCAATTTTAAAGTACCAGTAAGTATAAAGAGATAGCCTTCCTGCCCATTGCCTATAAAATCAGATTGGGACAATATTCCTCATGGTGAACTTTTAAAAGGCAAAAACTATGTCTAATAACCTTTGCATTTGTCTCTATCAGATGTTGGCAATATTAGGTACTCAATAAAGATTTGACAAATGAATAATTTGAATTAATGGGGAAAGTGTTATCATAGAAGACAAGAAAGAGTTCCAAATAGGGAGATTGTGAATCGTTTTTCTAAAGAAATGGCCTATTAGCTGAGAGTTAGCTGATGAGGAATCCAGCAGGGGAACTGCAGGGAGAAAGCACACATCAGACTAGCATAAGCAAAGACATCCAAGTGAGATTAAACATGTCAGAACGTTCAGGTATCGGTAGCACGAAGGAGATATATGGAAGAAGAACCTGGTAATGTAGACAGTGATCAAATTGTGCTTGGTCTTTAAAAAACAGGTTAAAGAGACTGGACTTTTTTCTGCTGTCAAAAGTCACGTTTTGAAGAGGAGCAGGGCCTGATCTGTTCTGTGCTTTCAGATGACTTCCCTTGGAATAACTTACAGATCCTATATAGAAACCAGGAGCCAAGTGGACAGCTGTGCAACAGAAAGTTACACACACACACACACACAAACACACACACACACACACACACACACACACTCCTACATTACTAGATAAAATAAAGTGGTTCTGAAGTAAATAAACTGAATAGCATAGAATTTAATTTATGAGTTTGAAAACCTAAACCAACACTGGTGAAACAACATGCTTTCTTTCTAGAGTATTAAGGCAGTGCTCAACTTTCACCTTTTTTTTTTTTTTTTTTTTTTTTTAACCACGGAACAAAAGCTTGTGGGTGATGTTGTCCTAGGAAAGATTTTCCCATGGGTGGGTTATGCACAGTTTCCAATGTACTTATTGTAATAAAGCCACAACTCATTCCCATTCTATGAAATACATTAGAAGGCAAGTAAATTAGAGGATATTAGTATCAAGACAGACTTGCACTGTCTCTAGATTTTTATTTTGTTTATTTTTAATGTAAACAAATGTTTGTATAAGTATTAGTAGAAAAAATATTCTTTGCACTTCATAACTGATTGGGCAATACCATCGTCCCTTGCCTGAGAACCATTGCCTTATGGTACTAAAATAAAAAATCACTTATTTTAGGGGAAACCCAACTTCTCTTTTTATTTGATCACTGGAAAAAAATCATATTTCCTGAAAGCACTAGGCAACATTTTAAGAACAATCCCTCTGATCAGAATGGAATTGGGTATCCCTGGTAACAATAACAGTTAAGTTTCATTTACACAGTCCTTGTACAAACTCATGGATTCTTGAATCAGGTACAGCCATGTTGAACTAATACATTTTGTCTAAGTGGGTGGATATCAAAATTAAAATACCTAGAATAAGCATGATATTATCAGTAATTTTGCCTTGTGTTTTTCTGGTTTTCTGAAAATAGGGAAAGTGATTATTTTCCAAGGGGATAGAAGACAAAAAAGAAAAAAAAAGTGTATATTGGAGCCAAAAGCCTTATTTGCTGTGAAAATTGCAAATGTTTGCCTGGAGCAAATATGTGAAAATTTGCAATTTGTTATAGGTGTGGAATTTTGCTATTTTTCACAGTGGAAGAACTGTTCTGTGTAGTTTGCTTTTTCCCCCCTAGATGTGTGAATTCTTGGAGAAATTCTGAGATCTACGCATTTTTATGCCAAAGATGGCAAGGTGAACAATTACTCTCAACAATAACTTAAAATTCTGCTATGTAACTCAATGAGATACTTTTTCAATGTTGAATGGTTGCACTTGTTAGGAGAAAGAGCAGTCCCAATTATGTACTGAGTTTTCATCTAGTACAGAAATTCTGTATTAACATACAATAATACTTTTACATAGGAATATATTGATATGTAAAATAAAAGAGATGGAGAGTAGTTGGGTTAAAAATCATTTAAGCTTTTGTGACATAGACAAGAGACCTAAAATTCAGATGTCAATCTTATGTGTACAAAATTAGATTCAGACACCATGTAGAATTGAATCAATTTACTAAACACAAATATTTAACAATTCCAAAATTATGTAATAAAAACTCATAGTTATGTAAATATGTAATGTACATTTCACTTAGAATTGAATTCTTGCAACTAGATAAGATTCCCTGATGGCTCAAGAAAAAGGAAATAAAGAATACTACATTTCCTTCTAGTCAATGTGATGCTATGACTTCCATGTTTCTTATATGATTTTTCTTATAAAAATTGTGAAATATTTGCATCATCTTTGTGGCCATCCCTGGGTGATGCCTACCCAGGTTAGCCACTGAGAAGGGATGCTGGTGGCTCCAAACCTCTCCTCCTTCACACATGAAATTTTCTGTCCCATTTCTCCTGCTATTAGGGACACCCTTCTTTTAAATTCTAAAATTACAATTTGCTTCTTTCATTAAGTAACCTGTGTTTTAACAGATTTCTCTGAGCTCTCCTTTTCTTCCTGGGTAACATGTGCCTTTTAGAATGCTTCCAAAGGAAATGTAGGACATTATATTTCTCTGAGTTAATGACATTCTCTAACATGCAGAAAGCAAGACTAGACAGTTACAGTTACATACTCAAAGTATGTTTTAATTAACAATATAGTATGCATGTAAGATTCTAAAAGATCAGCTTACCATCTGAATTAGTTTATAGCCTTTCACTTTTCATGTATCAAAATCACTAGGAACTGAAAAACTTTACAAACTATTTCTGCATCTCCCCAATCTTTCTTGGAATGCTGCATAAAGTTATTTTTGTTTGTGTTGGGTTTAGTAAGATTCAGTACTTTCAAAGCTTTTTTTAATATCATATAACCTTAACACAGGTACGTTATCTCTTTCATGAATTTCTGAAACCTGGAATGTGAATTCATTTTCCCATGGGACTAAAGAGAAAACTTGTCATAAAATGATTCCAGCATATGTTCATGGGCAAAAATGGTGGAAATTCAGACAAGAGGAATCTATTTGTATCTAGTTAGGGATATGCTACAGTTTTCTTCCCCTTAAAATAATAGGCTAATTGAACATAAATATAAAAATAACTTTAGTCAAGATGAATTTTGAAAGATTATAAAACTAAACATCAATTACAATGTAAGTTAATGCTAATAAAAATAAGACATTTTAAAATTAACATACATCTTTCTTCCCCTTAAAAAGAAACAAAAATCAAAATTGCAAGGTTTATTGCTATATTTTCCACCATGGACAGTGCTTGTTGAAGTTTAATTCGTTAGTGAATTTCATTTTTAGATCACCCTTCCAGTGAAGTTTTCTACTCGCCAATAAACACCGAGGAATGTCTCCTTTCTATGTCCAGACCAGATTGCTACCCCTTTTTCTTATCTGCCCAATTAGCTTTAGAGGCCTTAGCTATCACCAGCCTAACTACCTTGGAGCTCTTAGATGAAAGTTCCTTATCCCAGGCTGTTCTATTCATCAGGAATCAAGCAAAACTTAGGTTTGAATAGTTTCCTATGAAACACCTCCCACTCAACTGATTTGTGGTCCCTAATGAACCATAAGCTGATGGACAATTATTCATTTGGCTGAGGCCCATGGAACATGTAAAGGGTACTCTGGATCTCACAAGGCTGCATATGTGACTTCCATTTAAGTTTAGATACAAGATTTTCGACACAAGTAAGAAATATAACAAGACTTTAACTAGAATCACCGGGAAAGAGCAACTTTGACTTGAAATTTCAACTTCTCTGTGATTGGTGTGCTGATAAACCAAAAAATAATAAGGGTAAAAATTTCCAACATTTAGAAAAGCAACAGTGAGTTACATTAAATTAAAAGTTTGCAGTTTTAAACCATCACCACAGTGTATTATAACTAAGAAGGGACTGCATTTTTTAAGACCTTAAGCAACATGAGTTTTTTTTTCCTTGATTTTTGCAAAGGTCTGGACTCATACTTTATTTAGAATCAAAATATCCAGAAATTAAAGATGGCAATGGAAATTTATTTCTTATAACAAAACAGAACAGGAATATAGCTTGCTAAATTTTACGATTAAAAAAAGTAAATGTCATTTAGGCTTAACAAAGGCATAGAGACACACTTTCTGGTAAGCACCTCTTAAATATCTCTGGCACAATTGATTATCAGGTAACTAGATGATCAGAAATCTTCCTAAAACAGGAGGAAGTATGTTTAGTAACTGAAAACATCACTTGAAAAAAAATATTGTCTAGCGTTTCATCTTTTAGTTTCATCTGATTCAGCATCCTGGTTAGAGTATGAAGCACAAAGATGAACACAGTGCAAAACAAGAGGCAGCATCTCTTAAGTAATTTGGTGGACTCCCTCCAAAGTGTCCCCTCCATCCCAGGCAGGCCATGGACATGAAGAGCTTCTGGGCACAGCCATATGTGCCCATAGGTCTCAACACAGATGCTAGGTCCTATCCACTGAGAACAATGATTGTTTTGTTGTTGTTTCTGCTGTAATTGTATTCCTTTCTGCAGTTTTGGGGATGAGAACACTACTATTTTTTAAGGCTCTGTGGCCAGGTCACTATTTTAAATTTAGGCATTCTGCCAGTGAAAGTTACTTATTTAAATAATGTTTCTTATTGATTGATAAATTGAAAACTACAAAGCTTAATTCACTAAGATCACCTTCATCCCCATCATCCACCACGATAAAATGCCAATAGGAACTAATGCCAAGTAGTGCCCAACACAGGGAGCATCAATTTTATAAAGGATGAAGGAGACAACAAAAGGAAGAAGAAAGTGGGAAGTGACACTGTTCGCAGGGCTTATGATTCTTTTTTTAAAAAATTCCTATTCAGATATTTATTTTGACATGCTGCAGGGCTTAATCTGGGTAATAAAATCTATCTTTACTCAGAAGTATTATATGATATAGATATTCTGCTTCAGGATGATTCACACAGGGAAGCAGTTTGACTAGTTAGGAGAAGCTTTAAAAGGGGGAGTGAAGAGGTCTGGGCTTGCCTTTAAAATCTCAGTGACTACCCCTTCCCCCACTCCATTTTTGAATTATTAACCCATAGAATGGGCTGCTTCAGCAACCAATTATACATAATTGTAAGACATTTTAACAACATGTTGAACTTACTGTGTGGTCTTTTTTTACACTGTAATTCACTTCCATTAGGAGACTGTGCTAGTTTTCACAAATGCTAAATATTGGTTTTGGTTGTGGAATTCCAGGTCTTGAAATTATTTTCCCGGAATTATGTCAATATCCCATATCTAAGAACTTTGGCAACAACTGATATGAACAAAGGATCATACTGATGTAACTGATCACTAAAACATGCCTTTATTTTGGTAGCAGCTTGTGTGAACTTTATTCAAGTCCTCTTTTTCTTACCTATTTCTCAATGAAAAGAAAAACATTGGGGTTCTATAGGAGTTATACTGTAAATATTAGAATGATGCACAGTAATCTGTGTTCAGAAGACCCCATACCAACACAAATGGTACCCATGCTATTTTAATGAGGTAATCAGAAGAAGCTATTGCAGTAAATTGGAAATTGGAGGAGGTTATTGTAGTAAAGCTAATTCTCATTAACCTCTTATAAGACAAAACATAGTCTACAGTTTCCCTGAATTGAGAAAATCATTTGAACTGCAGAAATTATTTACTTATCTATTTGAATGTGGATTGTCTTGGGTTTTTTTTTAAGAAGGTGTACTTTTTGTTAGACTTGATAATAACTGTAATATCTGCTACTACATAATTGACTTAATTTTTTAACATCTTTATTGGAGTATAATTGCTTTACAATGGTGTGTTAGTTTCTGCTGTATAACAAAATGAATCAGCTATACATATACATATATCCCCATATCCCATCCCTCTTGCATCTCCCTCCCTCCCGCCCTCCCTATCCCACCCCGCTAGGTGGTCACAAACCCCCTAGCTGATCTCCCTGTGCCATGCGGCTGCTTCCCACTAGCTATCCACCCTACCTTTGGTAGTGTATATATGTCCATGCCACTCTCTCACTTCGTCACAGCTTACCCTTCCCCCTCTCCATATCCTCAAGTCCATGCTCTAGTAGGTCTGTGTTTTATTCCCGTCCTACCCCTAGGCTCTTCATGACATTTCTTTTTCTTAGATTCCATATATATGTGTTAGCATACGGAAAATAGTTGCAAATGAAGCAACTGACAAAGGATTAATCTCCAAAATTTATAAGCAACTCATGCAGTTGACTTAATATTTAATGAAATCATAAGAAATTGCCATTTTTTACAGATAAAAATGGTTGAATATTGGCAATTTCATATAGATCAACTTACTTCTGGGTGATGTTTTCTGTTAAGATAGAGGGACTGGATAATGAGCGAAATGGAATCCAGATGATAATTTTCTTTTTGAGTTGTTATAGTACCTTCTAAAAATATTGTTTCCCATGTTTTTTTCAAAGGTAATTGTCCACATTGT